>NW_024870982.1:840000-927500 GCF_019054845.1 Dipodomys spectabilis
CACATATGCTGAATGGAAGCCACTGGTTGGTGTATGTTTGGCTCTTGCACATAACCAGGGTTCAAGCAGGAGCAGACAGGAGCACATGGGTAGTACTGAAGGACAAAATCTTTGGGGGCAAACACTAGAACCTGGCAGCCACCTAGGTCAGAAAGCATTGGCTGATGCCCTGGCAATTCCTGCAACCATGCCATGGCAACAGCAGTGGCATCACTCTGTGTGCCTCGCAATCCCTGTGAAATCTTTGACAACAGTCCTACAGGCTCAATACCAAAAGAGCCAATGGGTTCATGCCAAGCTGGGATTGGTCCATTACAGCCATTGTGAGTGTTCTCTGCAGTTCATTACAGTGCTGGGAGTTGCCAGTGACCTGCTGGACTCAGTGCTATGTTGACAATTTTCAGTGTGTGAGTATGTGTGTGTGTGTGTGTGTGTGTGTGTGCGTGTGTGTGTGTGTGTGTGTGTGTGTGTGTGTGTGTGTGTTCGAGGGTGGCTATGTTTTCTTTGGGTTTGGGTATTTCCTCTTGGTTATTGCTCTGGGTTTTTTTTTTTTTTATTTTCTTAGCTAAGGTTAGCTAGATTTACTCCTTGCCATCCTAACAGAAAGATGGGAGAACACAAAAAAACACCAAAAATATAAAAATGAAAGCATTTACTGAAGACCATCTGGCATTTTCTCTACTCAGTGTAAAACTTTAACATCTCTCAAACATTTTCCTTGTGCTTGAAGAAATTTATTAACATTCTATAACACCAGCATAAAGATATTAGACTACACAATTAGACAAATGTGTTGGTAACACACTTTTCTATATATCATATTGTAATTGTTACTGCAAACAAAGTACCTTTCCTACTAATTTAATATAATTAATCACAGAAACTGGATGTGTATCTTGGTATTTCTCACAATAGCTTAGCTGAAATTAAACTTAAACTTCTTAACTCATCAAAAGGGAAAACTTATGCTATATCTTCAGGTACATTCCTTTCTGTCACATTTCCTACAAATGAAATTAATTTATTGTAGCATTTAAAATCCTATATCCCAATAGAAGACTCTGATTAAAGCTAAAAAATTTAAAGTGTTTTGAGTTTCTGTTTAATGTGGGCAACGGACTTAAAATACCTTTGGACTTCCATAAGGATATCATATCCAAAAATTCCTCTATACCATAGAAATAAGTTCACTAAAGACTATGTATAAATTCATATAGCTGTTGTTCAATTCACTAGAGCAAAAGAACTATAAATTCTGACCTACATTTATAAACATCTCATGACAATTTCTAGAACATTCCATTTTTCTCAGAACAATCAAAGCTGCCAAGAAACTCACTAATTGTGAGAGAAAAAAAGCAAGTTTGCCATGGCTGACAGTTTACAAAAGCCTATTCGCATGTGGGTACACACAGAAAGCCATACAATGTTCAGCTTTACCTGGAAAGAAAAGGAACTCACCCTACAGAGAGAGAAAAACCGTTGGCAGGAGGAAAATAGAATGAAGAATTAAATGAATGCATGTCTTCTCGTATGTTTCCCTCCATGTGATTTACGGAGTTTCTCAGGGTCTCACTGCTCAATAAGGCAGACCTCGGTCATCCCAGCAGAATCACAGGCAGCCAGGACTTAGGTCACAGCCATTGCTCTCCCTGTGGAAACATCAAGAACCGAATGAAAAAGAAAGCAAAGTGGATTTCAAGGACACATAAAGAGAACCACAGTGCTTTTGGGGACAGAGAAAACGTGTGAATACGTGTGTGTGTGTATGTGTGTGTGTGTGTGTGTGTGTGTGTGTGTGTGTGTGTGTGTGTTGGCACTGGTATTTAAACTCAGGACTTGGGAACAATCCTTTAGGAACTACACATAAGTACACTTTAGCTTCTTTGCTCAAGCCCCATGCTGTACAACTTGAGTCCCACTCCACTTTTGGCTTTTCATTCATGAATTGAAGACAAGAGCATCATGATCTTTCCTGACCAGGCTGGCTTTAAACCTTGTTCTTCAGATCTCAGCCTCCTGACTAGCCAGAATTACAGGAAGGAGCCATCAAGGCTGGCATTAGTTACAGACCAATGTACTGATTTCAAGCCCCAATACCAGTACAAATACCAAAATCAAAATCAAACTTCATACCCTATAAATATACTGATAGCATATTAAACCAAAAAAATGAAATGTGGAGAAATCTGAAGGACATCAGAAAATGATTAACATTATTAGCTTTTCTGATTTTTAAAAACCTAAAATTACTTTCCTAAAATGTAAAATAACTACAGAAGACCTCTGGCACCAAAGTGTATATTTCAACTGAGATACCTGTTGAGGAAAAACTAAAGATGCTGAGGAAAACAAAGAATTTTAGAATTCAGTGATTACTACACAGAAAATATACCTGAACACCTGTACTTTGAAAATGTTTCAAGTAGGCTACACTAATGACACAAAAACTACTATTCTTCTCATTAATAGTTCATAAAAACAGGTCTACTTTATTCTTTTTATCTAGTAATGCTCTGAATATTTGATTTACATTTCCCAAAATGACACTAAAGAGACTCAGTCTTTCAACAACTCCAAATTTTGTATCTTAGCATTTAAATTAAGTATATCAAGTATCTTCTTTGGGTTGGGAGTATCATAACAACAACTTGTTTTTCAATTTTGATGCTGGTGGGGGTGTATTTTCCCAAAAGATAACAGGGAAACACTCAGTAGATCACCAGAATGTAAGTGGCTAACTTACCCTGGAGGCTGAGATCTGAGGATCATGGTTGAAAATCAGCTCAGGCAGGAAAAAGAGAAACTTTTATCTCTAACTGAAAACTAAAAAGTTGGAAGATGTGTCTCAAGTGGGAGGGTGCTAACCTTGAGCAAGCAAAAACAAAAGGGGGATGCGGACAGAGGACAGCATCCAGGGACAAATTTCAAACTCAAAGACCATCACACATAAACATCATCTGAACTGCCTAATGGGAAGTGTGCATGAGAATTTAAAAATATTTCTGTTTTTAAGAAATACACTTAAGAAAAGAAATTCATTACCATTTTCAATCATGGTTAAAAATGTTACATGTTTGCCAAGCACTGGTGGATCACGTCTGTAATCCTAGCTACTCATGAGTCTGAGAAATGAGATTGTGGTGCAAAGTCAGCCCACGAAGGAAAGTCCGTGAGACTCTTATCACCTGAAAGCTGGAAGTGGTGCTGCGGCTCAAGTGGTAGAGCACCATCATTGGTCTGAATCACTAAGGGACAGTGCCTAGGCCCAGAGTTCACTCCTCATGACCAAAAGTAAATTTTTCACATGGTCAAAACACCGGTAAAAATTCTGGGAATATATTGGCTGGCCTTAAGCAAAAAAAACTTTGTGTTTGGATTTGGAAACCCTATTATAAGATCATTTTTGCCATAGCATCATTTTGGTTCAAGTTATGATGTTTGGCCTAAACAAGGAGGAATTGTGGTCAAGATATGAAAAATTATCTTAAATCATCACTGCAAGAGAACTGATCTCTTTTGTGGTAAAGTTCTTTATGTCACTTAATGTTAAAGTTGTCTAGAATGACACATACATTCACTCACAAACAAATCTAAGCAGTCAGACTTAGCATGGTGGAGATTGCTAGTATGGAATGTAGCATGCAAGATGGAAAAGGAGGAACCTGAGGGGAGCTTCACACCACAGCAACTCACTTGGGTTAAACTCATGTCCCTGATGAGTTGATGTTGAAGGTATCACCACTAAGTTTCTAAGGTTATGCTGTATGGAAAGCCCTTCCCCTCAACAGCTATATAGTGAGGGAAAGCCTATCATCAGTTTCTACCAGCATGTCTATTTCTAGACTATGACTGTATCGAACTAAATTATTCAAAACCCAAATGTCTGAAATATTCCAATACATTGGAATAAACTATTTTCTTTCCATCCTACACTCAGATGCAGTGAGAATTTCAAAAGATGTTCTGGGGATGGGTTGTAGTTCAGTACTTGCCTAGCTAATGAAACATCCTGGGTTCAATCCTCGTTAACAGAAAAGAAGACACAAAATCAGATAGGAGGCAAAGCCCAGAAAGTGAAAAAGATTTCATGCAAAACTCCTGAAACATGGACCAACTCGCCTGATATGTATCAAAATTCTTTACCTCCCTTACTTGCATTCTTTGGATATGGTTGTGGTGTATATGGCTTGGAAGTAAACTAAAGATAACTGGTGCTGGGTACAGGAGCCTTATTTTCTTTTTATCATGACAGCTTGCTATTTTTATAACATGGTAATTGGATTGAACAAAATCGAAGTACCATAGTAATTGATTTCCCCTTCTTGAGCAAATGATTAAATATTGCCAGCATCCTTGAACATAAAGCCTGGTTTCTTTGACATCTCCCTCAGTGGAGCTCTCACCATTCAAATATAAGACATTTGGTAAAATGTTGTTAGGTTGAGTCCTACTTGCCTTCATTCAGTCATCTTTGTATGTATCCAGTGTTTGTGGGATATGTCTTTTGTTTTCTTGTTTGGGTGTTTTTCCCCTTCCTGTTCCCGTGCCTCCATTTTCAAATGATTTATAGATGAAGTTCAGTAAGACTTTAAGTACTTAGAACTGTCCCACTGATGGAAGGAAATATTCATGTGAATACACAAACAAAAGCACAAACCCCTTAATCCTCCTGTTGTTTCCTCCAGGGAGAAGGCTGGTAGGGCCTACTTGTCTTGAAAGTGGGCATCTGGCCATGGTACCTGCACCTGGGTGTGTCAGAGACCAGGAAGATGCAGGTCTAGGAGGTGAACAAAAATAGGCCCTTGGGCAGGGAACTTCTGTAGGCCCTAGAAGCTGTGTCAAGCCCCAGTACTGGAACAACAAAGAGGTAAATGAAAGGAAGGGAAAAACAGAAAGGAAAAGAAAAAAAGGACCTATCACTTGAGTGCCTTTCATACATTAACTATGCCCCATAGGTATGGGTGATATGAATCTGTTACCCCAGATGTGGCCCATTCTACCAACAGGTCTTCACTATAAACCTCTTCCTAGGGCCCCAGAGAATTTTGCCCTGCCAGATGAATAGTTCGATGGAGTTTCTTTCCTTTAGTCTAGATTGTGGGATAGTGGGGCATGAAGACTCTAACCAGCTGGGCTTACCCCTGACAGAGCACAGATGGGCATAGCACACAGCATAGCACATGGAGACAGCCATACTGGACAGCCCTGTTTCCAGTTAAGTGGGCTTAACCTCTCTTCTTGCTCCCCTATCCACTCCTCCACTCTGCTAGGTTCCTTGTCCATTACCTCTCCACCCCATCATATCACCTTCCACCACCACCCACTGGCCCATCATCACCCCATGTTTCCCCAGCCTACCACCATGCTATGTGCCCTACTCCCCCTTTTGGACAGTCCTCTTCTTGAGGCCAGGTACCCCTCAGGGTTCCATTCATTCTTCTGACTCAGCCCCTCTCACAGCCAAAACTTTTACCTCCACTCCCACCTTCTGGCCCCACCCCTTCCAGCCCCACCCCTTCCAGTCCCAATTCTTTCCCCTCACAGTCTGGCCCCACCCATCCCATGGTAACACATGCATGGAATGGGGCATGTGCACATGCCCAGCACTCACTACTTAATGCCAGGTGCCAGAATGTTCCAAACGTGAGGTATTGCTGCCACAGAGAAGGAAGGCCCAGTTCAGAGTCTGCCCCTCCTCCTTGCCTGGCTAAGGCCTGGACAGCCCCAGGGCTCTCTGGTTTACCTGAGTTCACTGAAAGTTGCAGGGCTAAAGATGCAGACTTCGCCTCCATCTCCTCAACCAGTGCTGCGCCTTCCTGAGAGATCTTGGTTTCACTGCATGGACCTCCATTTTTACTCAGGGTGGGCCCATCTGGGAGCACCATCCCATGATGGCCCTGATTTGAGGTGAGAGAGCCTCCCTTCCTAAACCTCTCTCTTTTCAATTTTCTTCTCTGCTCCCCTGTGAGAGCCTCCCGTCTCAGCCAGGTTTCAACTGAAGTGTGCACATACCCTCTTCCTAGGTCCCAATATCCCCTGCCAGGCTTCCTCTTTCATCACCACCTGGCCCCTCACCACATGGGCCACCGTGCTCAGTTCCCTGACCCTCAAGTGCCCCACAAACCTTTGTTGGGTTAGAGATGTTGGACCCAGCTGCCAAAGTCAACCCTGGAAGACTCAGTTTCAAGGTAATGGTGACCCAATGCCCCCAATCGACTCCTCCACACCCCCGTTGGTCAGAACCTCACCTTCAACCGGGCCCCATCCTTCTTAGTGTAGGAAGATTCGTGGGTGAGGTGATGAACCTCCTCTATAGAAGGAAAATAGGGGCTTAGAGTTCATCCCTATCCCCTCCTAGTCATGGCCTCAGTAGTCATCTATTGCTATGAAGAAACTGCTGGAGGCATTGGGGCTGAGGAAGCTGCCACCTCTCCCAACTGGTGCTGCATCTATTGCAGGGACATGGTCCCCCAGTGCCTCTTAGGCTTCACCTGCCAGCGGAATTCCACTTTCAATGCCACTGTGGAGTTAACTGTTGGAGCCATCACCAAAGACCCAGATTTAATGTAAGTGACCCGCAGTCCTCTTGCCACTCTCCATTGCCCTATTCTCCATTCTTTCCTCTGCCCCCCCCCCAGCAGGAGCCATCCCTGGGACAGGGCTCTTAAATATTAAGTGGGCTGAACTCGTCTTCTTCTCCCCCTTTCTATTGCTAGGTTCTCCACCAGTGTGCCCTTCTTCACTACGCACTTACCCATCTGCTCCTCCACGCCTTCCCACAACCAATTGTTTCTCCTGCCCACCCCAAACTATGCTTCCTCACCCCAGTTCCTCCCCTACCCTTTGCTTTCCCCATTCCGTCCCCATCCCTTCCTTCCCCTGCCACCCACTCCCACCCATTCTCCATCCAAGCCCCTCCTGTCTGACGGGATGTGCGTGGGCATGCACATAGGTAAATGATGCAATTGGACTGAACCAAGGCCACAGTCATTGGAGAAGGAAATCAGAGAATCAGAATCTTCCCTGTCCACAATTTCACCTATGGCCTTGTAGCATGCTTGGTTGCTCAGTTCCAACTGCATCTGCTGGTACTGGAGCTAATATTGGTGCCTCTTCATCGTTACCATGGAGGACCTCCACTTTCCTGGTCAGTTTGGACCCATCTGCAGGAACCATCCCTGGACAGCCCTGAATCAAGGTAAGTGGGGCCTACCTCCTCCCAGCTGGTGCCCTTTCCCTGCTTGCCCTTATCCCAACTCACCTCTGAACCTATTGCCCTACCCAACACCTTTTTTCCATGTCCACCTCCTGGCTCAGCCTCTTCTTTGGGAAAACATGTTCAGGTGAGAGGATGTGCATGTGTCCATCCACAACACACAGAAGTGGTGCCAGAATGGTCTGAATCCAGTTGTGGTGGCCACAGAGAAGGAAGACCATGGCTCAGAGTTTGCCCCGCATCTCCTCCAAGCTATGGCTTGTAGAGCTTCTGGGTTCTTTGTTTTCCCCATGTCCACTGGCATTTATGGGGCCTAAGGTGTAGCCCTTGCCTCCCTCTCTCAAGCGGTGTTATGCCTGCAACAGCCACTGGGGGAACCTGATGGATCTTCAGCTTCACCACATGACCTTACTGCTCAATGTGGGCCCAGCTGTGTGAGCTATTCTCAGATAACTCCATGAGGTACATGAGCCCCTCTCCTTCATTCCTTGCTTTTTCATTTCTCTTCCCCTTGTGGGAGGTATTTCAGAACAGCCTTTTTTAAAGATAATTTGGTCCCAGCTGCTCTTCCCAGGCTTCTATAACATCTGCCCCACCTCCTTTCTTACCTGTGGTCTGTTTAGCTGGGGATTATTGGACAAGAGCTGGGGATGCTGCCACAATCACCAACCACTACAGCTTTAACTAGAACAAAGAGGTTCTGCCATGGACCTCTTCATCCTCACCTGGTACATTTCCATCTTTCTGGTCTGTGTCTTCCCAGGTGACAGTGCCATCCCACATGCCCCTGTTTCAAGGTAAGGGGGCCACATCACCCCTACTTAGTAACTAATCTTGGGTGAAGGGTTGTGCCCCTGTGTACACATTCACACGAACACACAGACATGATGCCAGATTTACCTGGAGATGCTCTAGGGGACCAAGAGAAGGGAGGTCAGATCTTGGAGTTTCTCTCCTCCCCCACTTGACTTCACCACCAACTATGATCTCTGTAGCCCAAGCTTATAGGACTGGAACTGTGGATGCTACTGTCCTCTCCAACCAACATTTCTCATGCCCATGACTTGACATAGTGGCTGCCCTTCCACTCTACCATTGAGGGAACAAATTACCATTGAGGTGAGAGATTGTATGCATGTGTACATGTGTTAAGTGGAATGCATGCAGGTGATGCCAGAGTTGCCAGGCAGGTGCAGCATTAGACCCAGGAGAAGGAAGACCAGGGTTTGTAAGACTGCCCGGAGGGGGAGCTCAATTACCTATTCTTCACTTTGTGGTCTTCCATGTTGATGGTTCCTCCCTCTAGGCCAATGTACTGTCATCCTAGATATCCCAATTTTGCGGCAGGTGGGCCTTTTTCCTCATATCTGGGAAACAATCCCCGGGTGGATTTTTGGGATTATGTGATTGTAACTGCATACCCAAGTTTGAGGTACACACTTTTGCCTCTTCCTGTTACATTGTGGCCCCAGGAGAAGGAAGGCCATACACAGAGTATTTCTGGCCTCCCTTCCAGACTATAGACTGCATCACCCTGGGTTATGGACTTGGAGCCTGCAATGTTTCTGTCCTTCCAAACCAGTGCTTCACCTGCTACAGTGCATGATGAACTTTTTTTTTAATACTGTAGGCAAGGGTTGCAGTTACATGGGAAACAGAATGAGTACATTTCTCTTTTTATGTTGTTTGTACTTTCAGAATACTCTTTATTCAAAGTCCAATGTCTGACTGCATCTAATGGAAATGATGAGCATTGTCTCAGACTTCAAGATAATCCAGCAGCTCCCCTCCTCCCACAAGTCCGTGACAATCAAAAGTGATTACATCTTGCCTAATGCATCCTGAGGGAACAAAGGAAGTACTCCTGGTTGAAACTACTGGATTATAATAACATCAATGAGGACATCAATTATTCCTTTGTAACCACCAAAATGTTAGTATGTCTTAGGGAGACATAATCACACACACACACACAGCAGGTGCATTCTGAACTCTATATCCTGAAAATACTCTTGGGAAGGAATTTATGAGCCCAAGGGCACAGGGTGGGAAGAGGGCCAGGGGGTGCATTTGGGGGGTAGTCAGCCCCAACTGGAAGAAGAAAAGACAAAGCAAGCTGGGCCTTCGCTCTGCCTAGCAGCAACACTTACTGCCCCTTTCCATAAAATCCCTATCTCTCTGCCTTACACTGACAGTGCTACTGTGAGCAGAGAGTGCCCCTTTTACTACTGGGACCCAGTTTATTATTTCATTTGCTAAGATTCCCTGTGCAGTTCATCTGCTGCCCCCTAGTGAGGTGGCATGTTGATGCCTGGCTGAACTGTGCAATCTGGTTCTGAGCTCTATACCAGGGTTCTTGAGACATGAACATGTTGGTCCTCTAGTTTTCCTTTATTTCACTCTCTCACTAGCAACATTAAAAATGTGGAGCGAGTGAGCATGAGGTCAGTAGGGGGTAACAAAAGATCCTGGGTTTGCAAGGAATGTTGTAGGTAAGATAAAAAGCTGCCCTGTGAAGATTGAGTACCAGCTCTGCCTGTCTTAGGATCTGCCAATGCATGTCCCCTTTATTGTAATAACCAGGGAAAAACAGCAAAGTCAACAAACAACTCAGCTTGTTGCTCAAGTGGCCGTCTACCACTTGGGCCACAACTCAGTACCTAAGTTCCCACTTCCTGGCTTCTGTTATGTCATGTTGCCTAAGAAAAACCACTGGCATATTCTGAGGATGATGGCTGAGGAGAAGCTGGAGGCTAAACAAGCTCTAGCATAGAAAGCAGTTTTAGAGTTCCAGTGAACAGTCCTAAGCCAGAGAATCACACCAAGTGTGCCATCACAGGACAGAGAGTTAGGCCAGAGAGGGAAAATCAAGGCAAGGAGACAGATCTGAGCACTTGCCAGCAGTTGCCGCTGTGGAAGCATCGGTGGCCCCAACCACCATACCTGCAATACAGAGAGTCCAGGAAGAAGGAGCCAGGCATGGTGGGCGAGTAGATTCTACTCAACACCAGCAAGAACCGACAAGGAGCAGACATCTTCATCCAGCAGTTCGCAGACTAGAGATGATCCAGGAACCAAGACTCGGCGTGAGTAGAAGCCTAACGTCCTCACTCCTTCTCAGGGAGAAAAGGAGGGAAGGCCACCCTTCCCTTCCCCCCACCCCAGTACCTGAGATCTCCATCTTGGATACTGACAAAGCTCGTCGGACCTGCTAGCTCCACCTCAGGCCTTGGAAGAAAGTTAGAGTCATTTAGCAGGTCACAAGAACCTAACCTGACCTTCCAGACTCAGCTCCACTCAGGGAAAAGTCACCCAGCTCAGGCGCCAGCCCCAAGAGTGGATTTCTTCACTGGGTAATCAGAGCCAGAGGCTGCCCCACCCTTTAGCAGCCTTGACAATCAATTGTAATTCAGTAAACATAAACCCTGAGAGTGGCTCCAGGCTGGGCTCTGGTAGCCCCCGGGAAAAGCTACAGTTTGCTGAAAGGCCTCAACTCTACCCAGAACCTAGCCACATCACAGCATCTCCAAATTTGAGGGAAAAGCCATCTCCCTCTTTTTTGATACTCAAAGCAGATCTCCCTCCCATTGAACTAACCTGGGAGGAGGATCACAAAATCCTGGGTAAAGCAGAGCATTTTTCTGCCTGTTCAAACAAACTGATATAAGAAATGAACCAAGCCACAGGAAAATCAAACACCACAAGTAGACCAGAGTCTCCAACAAGAGGTTAGTTATGGACACAAGGGAGATACAGGATTTTTCCTACCCCTCCCCAAAAACACTGAACACCAAATTAAGGAAGTACAGAAGTTCATACAAAATCTAAAACAAAGCTTCAACAAAGAATTTGAAGCCATCAAAGCTGACCAATTAGAAGGAAAACAAATAAAAAACAAAGCAGAAAGTTTTGACAGCAGGTTAGACCATGCAGAAGATCGAATCTCGGGGATTGAAGACAGCCTAGATATTACAGAGAAAGAACATACAACCATCCAAGACAAGTCCAAAAAATATGATAGATCTATCCAACACTTGGAAGACACCATCAGAAGGCCTAATCTAAGGATAATGGGCATAGAGGAGCACCTAGAAACAGAAGTTAATGTTCTAGAAAATTTGTTTAACAGATCCTAGCAGAGAACTTCCCAAACATGAAGAAAGATAGGCCTATTCAGATACAAGAAGCTTTTAGAACTCCAAATAGACCAGACCAGAATAGGACATCCCACAGTCACATTATAATCCACACAGGATCAATTCAGACCAAGGAAAAGATCCTTAAAGCTGTCAAGGAGGAAAGATTAATCACCTATAAAGAGACACCAATTAGAATCACCTCAGATTTCTCAGCAGAAACAATCAAAACAAGAAGAACCTGGAATGATGTATGCCATTCCCTAAAAACAAACAACTATCAACCTAGAATACTGTACCCAGCTAAACTCTCCTTCATAACTGAAGGCCAAATAAAAACCTTCCATAGCAAAGAAAAATTGAAACAATACATCTCCACCAAACCAGCCCTACAAAAGATTCTTAAAGATGTCCTACACATAGAAAACCAACAAGACTACAAGGTCAAGAAACTGCATCCAAACTGAGAATCCAAGAACCATAGGAAGAATCCAGTTTTGGAGCCCCCAAGAAGGTGGATAACATGGCAGGAACACCCAAATATCTCTTAGTCCTATCTCTCAACATTAACGGACTTAATTCTCCAATTAAGCGACATAGACTGTCTAGTTGGATTAAAAAGAAAGATCCTTCTATCTGCTGCCTTCAGGAGTCACATCTTGCCCGTAAAAACAAACACATTTTCAATGTTAAAGGCTGGAACAAAATCTACCAAGCAAACAGCTCCCATAAACAGGCAGGAGTTGCAATCCTAATATCAGATAAAATAGACTTTAAATTAAAATTCGTGAGAAGAGATAAAGAAGGTCGGTACATACAAATTAAGGATCTCTCCTTAAGGAGGATATTAAAATTCTAAATATCTATTCACCAAACAACCGAGCACCCAAATTTATCCAAGAAACGCTACTTTCCCTCAAATCCCACATAGATCCGAAGACATTAATTGTTGGGGATTTTACACACCACTCTCCCCACTGTACAGATCAACTCGGCAAAAACTCAAGAGAGAAACCGCAGATCGAAACAACTGCATAGATCAACTAGATTCAACAGACATCTACCGAATATTTCACCCAGTAGTATCAGAACACATGCTTTTCTCAGCAGCACATGGAACATATTCTATAATAGACCATATTTTAGGCCACAAAGAAAACTTGTCCAAATTCAGAAACATTGAAGTTTTTTTATTTTATTTTATTTTATTTTATTTTGTGAACACACTGTACAGAGGGGTTATAATAACATGGGCAGGGTAATGCATACATTTCTTATCAAGCATTGCAGCCTCCTCCTTTGTTTACCCTTCACATCCTTTCCCAGTCCAAATTCAGAAACATTGAAGTTATACCTTGCATTCTCTCTGACCACAAGGGAATAAAATTAGACCTGAACCCCAAAAGCCAACAAAGAAAGTCTGGTAACACATGGAGGTTGAACAACCCTCTGCTGAATCACAAGTGGTTCATGGAATAGATTAGAAAGCAAATTCAAATTTTCATGATATTCAACAAAAATGAGCACACAAATTACCAGATCCTCTGAGACACAGGAAAGGCAGTACTCAGAGGCAAATTTGTAGCTCTGAGTTCCAACATCAACAAATTGGAGAGATCTAAAACCAACAATTTAATGAGACATCTGAACCTCCTTGAAAAAGAGCAGCAAGATAAACCCAAATCCAGTAGATGAAAAGAAATAATTAAAATTAAATCAGAATTAAATGAATTATAATCCAAAAAACTATAGAAAGAATCATCAAAACAAAGAGTTGGTTCTTCGAAAAAATTAACAAAATTGACAGACCCTCAGCAAATCTTATCAGAAAAAGAAGAGAACACACCCAAATAAATAAACTCAGTGATGAGAATGGATACATCACCACAGAAACAACCAAGATTCAGAACACTATAGGGGAATACTTCTCAAAACTTAATGCTAATAAGTTTGAGAACTTGGCAGAAATGGACCTTTTCCTAACAAATATTGATATGCCAAAACTAAATCAAGATGAGTTAAACCATCTTTGCAGGCCCATATCAACCATTGAAATAGAAACAGCATTAAGAGTCCTCCTATCTAAGAAAAGTCCAGGACCAGATGGTTTTACAGCGGAATTCTTCAAGGACCTCAAAGCACAGCTCACACCAATACTCTTCCAACTCTTCAATGAAATTGAAAGAGAAAGTTCACTACCGAATACATTCTATGAATCCATCATAACCCTCACCCAAAACCAGGCAGGGACTCTTCAAAGAAAGAGAAGTATAGGCCCATTTCTTTGATGAACATTGATGCAAAACTTCTCAACAAAATTTTGGCCAATCGACTTCAACAAATCATCCAAAAAATCATCCACCATGAGCAAACAGGATTCATTTCAGGGATGCAAAGCTGGGTCAATATATGCAAATCAATTAATATTATTCATCACATCAACAGGAGCAAGGACAAGAACATGGTTATCTCAATAGATGCAGAAAAAGCATTTGACAACACCCAACACCCCTTTATGATGAAGGTTTTGGAAAAATTAAGAATCTATGGACCTACCATCACTTCCCTCCCATCTCCACAACTACACTTTCCCCAGACCCTGCCTAAATTGTAAAGTTTGTTTTTCCACATAGTGTTTTGTACATCTCATTGTTACAATGGGTCAAACTGTATCCCTATTTAAACATTTTGTTTTTTCCCTTCTCTTCCCCAATTCATACTGACATCAAATACAGTGAAAATTGGGGTTATACCATGGGAGAGGAATATACAAAGCAACAAAAAAATCACGTTACCTTATAAATACGTTAGAAACAATAGCAAGAAAGGAAAAACCACTATCTTTGGGTTCACTTAACTTCATCTTATATGGTCATATGTACATAGCTTTTGATGTTTTCTACTTGTCCTAGATATATCCTAGTTATAGCAAATAAGGGAAACCATGGGAACTATTTTTCTTTAGGCCTGGCTTACTTCACTTAATATATTTTTTCCAAGCCTTTCCATTTCCTAACAAATTGGGTGATGCCATTCTTTCTGATGAAGGCATAGAATTCCATTCCATACTACATTTTCATGATCCATTCATCTACTGAGGGGCACCTGGGTTGCTTCCATATGTTAGTTATGGTAAAAAGTGCTATGATAAACATCGTTGTGCTTGTAGACTTAGTATGGCCTTTTTTGTGATCGTTTGGGTAAATGCCCAAAAGTGGGATTGCTGGTTCATAGGGGAGCTCTATGTGGAGTCTTTTGAGGAACCTCCATATTACTTTCTAAACTGGTTGAACAAGTTGACACTCCCACCAAGAATGCAGTAGGGTTCCCTTCTGGCCACATCCCCTCCAGCATCTCTTGTTATTAGAGTTCTTTTTATTAATAAGTTTTTATGTTGTGAAAATATAGTACAGAGGGGTTACAATTACATGATCAAGGTGAGTACATTTCTCATCAAGCATTATTGCTTCCTCCTTTGTTTCCCTTACAATCCCTGCCCTCACATGCTTCCCCCCTCAAAGTTGTAAAGTTCGTTTTTCAACACAATATCTTGAACATCTCATTGTTGCAATGGGCCCACCGGTATCCCTATTTAAATGATTTGTTTTTTCCCTTCCCCTACCCAAATTATACCAACATCAAATACAGTGAAAACAGGGGTTATACCATCGGGGAGAGACATACAAAAGCAACAAAGAAATCATCTTATGAATATGTTAAAAACAATAGCAATCAAGAAAAACGATTTGATATGTATCTTAGGATTCATTTCCCCTAATATCAACTTGTCTGACCATTTCTGCTTGTCTCCGTCATATACTAGTTATTGCAAATAAGGAAAACCATGGGGCCTATGTTTCTTTAAGCCAGACTTACTTTACTTAATATAATTTTTTCCAAGTCTTTCCATTTCTTAATAACTGGGGCAATTGTTGGTGGGATTGTGAACTTGTTCAACCACTTGGGAAAGCAGTATGGAGGTTCCTCAAAAGACTCCACATAGAGCTCCCCTATGACCCAGCAATCCCATTTTTGGGCATTTACCCAAATGACTACAAACAAGACCATACTAAAGTTACCAGCACAACTACGTTTATTGCAGCATTATTTACCATAGGTAAGATATGGAACCAACCCTGATGCCCCTTAGTAGATGAATGGATCAAGAAAATGTGGTATATACACCCAATATAATTATATGCCTTCATCAGATAGAGTTCTTGATTATAGCTATTCTAACTGGATTGAGGGGGCTGGCTTTAGCCCTGCGGAAGGGCGCCCACCCAGCACGCACAAGGCCCTGGGTTCCGTCCTCAGCCATGGAAAAAAAAAAAGCTAACTGGAATGAGGTAGAATCTCAATGTTGTTTTCATTTGCATTTCTTTTATGTCTAGAGAGGTTGAGCATTTCTTCATGTGTCTATTGGCAATTGTTATTTCCTCTTCAGAGAAGTTTCTCTTTAAGTCTTTAGCCCAATATATCGAGCAATTGCTTCTTTGAGGAATTGTTGTTGTGGGATTTAATTTTTTGAGTTCCAGGTATAGGACCATTGTATACACACACACACACACACACACACACACACAAACACACACACAATCACAAACAGAGGAATTTTGTTGTTGTTGTTGCTGGGCAATGGATGTATCTGAAGTGAAGCAACAGGCTCAGAAAGAAAAAGAGCTCATGTCTTCTCTCATATGCAAATATTTTTTTAAGGTTTTTTGTTGCCAGTACAGGGCCTTGAACTCAGGGTGCTGTCCCTTAGTTTGTTCACTCAAGGATAGCCCTCTATAAATTGAGCTACAGCTCCATTCCTAGCTTTTGGATGTTTAATTGGAGATAACAATATCATAGATTTTCTTGTCTGACTGACTTTGAACTACAGTCAGACCTCAGCAAACCAAGTGACTAGAATTATGGGCATGAGCCACTAGTGCATGGAGCACATGTGGATCTTATATGTAAAACAAACATACAGGTCTTACCAAACTGAAACTGACTAAAGTATGGTTTAACCTGGCATGACATATATCTCGAGCATAAACATATATACGTGTGTGTGTGTGTGTGTGTGTGTGTGTGTGTGTGTGTGTGTGTGTATGCCATACCAAACTGACTAAGTATGGTATAGGCTGGAGTGAGATTCCATGGCATAGCTCCATCAAAAAGCTAATAGTTTAACAAAAATGAATATCAGGAAACTGAAATGTGTGCTGACTATAGCAGGTGGATGCTAATGATAGGGTAAATGAATAGAGAGATGAATGGTGGGAGAATGTACATAACAGTCTCAATATATGTATGTGAAAATGGAACATGGAAAATGAATGAGATAGGTGGGTTTGGGATAGGTGGAGGAAATGAAACTGATGGAGGGAGAATGATTGTAAAAGATACGCTGTGCACATAAATGGACACGTTAAATCAAAACTCTTCTGTAAAACTATTTGAAAGTAACAATTACAAACAAGGTAAAAATTAGGCAAAATACATTCAGGGTCACAAAAAGCCCTGTGGATATCATGAGAGGTACAAGGAAAAGATGCCCAATGCCAGTGATTAGGGAAAAGTGTATCAAAATAGATTTCAAATTTATTAAAGTGACAAAAATGAAGAGGACTGATTGTGCTACATTGTTTTTTTTTTATTTTTTTATTGTGAAAATACTGTACAGAGGTTACAATTACATGGGCAAGATAATGAGTACATTTCTTATCAAGAATTGTAGCCTCCTCCTTTGTTTCCCCTTCTCATTCCTTCCCATCCTCCCACTGCCTTCCCACCCAATCCTCTTCCCCCACCACCAAAACTGTAAAGTTCTTTTTTCCACATAGCGACTTGTACATCTCATTGTTGCAATGGATCCACCTGTATCTGTATTTAAACGATTGGTTTTTTTCCATTCCTCTCCACAAATTATAACAACCTCAAATACAGTGAAAGCAGGGGTTATACCGTGGAGGAGGGACAAAAAAACAACAAAGAGGTAATCTTATAAATGTGTTAGAAACAATCACCAAAAGAAAAAAAAAACATTTAAATACATATCTTAGGGCTCATTTCCCTAACACCAACTTATATGACCTTTTCTGCTTGACTCAGACATATACTAGTTTTTGCAAATAAGGGAAACCATGGAACCTAAGTTTCTTTGGGCCTGGCTTACTTAACTTAATACAATTTTTTCCAAGTCTCTCCATTTCCTAACAAATGGGGCAATGTCATTCTTTCTGATGGAGGCTTAGAATTCCATTGTGTATATCTACCACATTTTGTTGATCCATTCATCTACTGAGGGGCATATGCTTTGGTTCCATATCTTAGCTATGTAAATAATGCTGCACTAAACATAGTCGTGCTCGTAGCTTTAGTGTGGCCTTGTTTGAGATAATTTGGGTAAATGCCCAAACGTGGGATTGCTGGGTCATAGGGGAGTTCTGTGTGGAGTCTTTTGAGGAACCTCCATACAGCTTTCCAAAGTGGTTGAACAAGTTTACACTCCCTCCCTCCAATAATGCAGTAAGGTTCCTTTCTGTCCACATCCCTTCCAGCATCTGTTGTTATTAGAGTTCTTGACTATAGCCATTCTAACTGGGGTGAGGTGGTATCTCAATGTTGTTTTGATTTGCATTTCTTTTATGGCTATGGAGATTGAGCATTTCTTCATGTGTCTTGGCCATCCACATGATCTTGTGTTTAAAGTATCCCACAGACTCCACTCCCTAATTACTCAAACTGATTCAAAACTTTGTCAAAGTAGCAGGGTATAAAATTAACCCTCAAAAATCAATGGCTTTTCTGTATGCCAACAACGAGAAAGCTGAGGCTGAAATTAGGAAAGCAGCTCCATTCGTAATAGTCCCACAAAAAATAAAATACCTAGGAATTAACCAAAGAAGTGAAGGACCTATATGATGAAAACTTTAAAAACTTGAAAAAGGAAATCAAAACAGAACTTAGAAAGTGGCAAAAACTCCCATGCTCCTGGATTGGAAAGATCATTATCGTAAAAATGGCAATACTTGCCAAAGCTGTCTACAAGTTCGATGTGATACCTGCCAATATGCTATCCTCATTTTTCCAGGAAATAGAAGAGGCAATTCCAAAAATTCATATGGAACAATAAAAGACCCCAAATAGCTAAAACGGTCCTCAAAAGAAAGAACAGTGCTGGAGGAATGTCAATACCAATTTTCAAACTCTACTACAAAGCCATAGTAATCAAAACAGCTTGGTACTGGCACAAGAACAGACCTCAGGACCAATGGAATAGAATTGAAAACCCAGAAATGAAACGTCAGACCTACAGCCATCTAATCTTCGATAAGGGAGCTAAAAAAATCGAATGGAAGAAAGACAGTCTCTTCAGTAAATGGTGCTGGCAAAATTGGTTAACTACTTGTAGAAAACTAAAGCTAGATCCTTATATATCTCCCTGCACCAGAATCAACTCCAAATGGATCAAAGACCTAGGAGTCAAAGCAGACAACCCGAAAACATTACAGAATGGAATAGGAGAAACCCTAGAACTCCTTGACACAGGCCGAAATTTTCTTAATAGAGACCCAGAAACCCAACAAATCAAAGAAAGGTTCAACAAATGGGATTACATGAAATTGCAGAGCTTCTGAATGGCAAAAGACATAGCTATCAAGATTAATAGAAAACCCACGGATTGGGAGAAGATCTTCACTATCCTTACAAGAGACAAGGATCTCATATCTAAAATATACATGGAACTCAAAAAATTAAATCCCCAAACAACAAATCTTCAAAGAAACAACTGCCCAGTAAATAAGTGGGATAAATACTTAAAGAGAAACTTCTCTGATTGTGCTAGATTCCAAGAGGTGATGTCTGTTGAGTGTCCCAGAGGTTTACAGAGCAGAGGCTTGTTCCCCAAATGGCGGTTCAGGGAGATGTTATGCACCTCTATCTCCCAAGTGAATACCAACAGTAGAAGGCTGGGACAGACACACCTATGTTCGTACAACATTGTTCAGCATAATCAATGTAGCTGGAAGCATCCTAAGGACTCCTTGGCGGATGACTGTACACAGAGAATACCACATGTAACTGCAATGGAGTATTTACATGCCATGGGCTGTACACGGAGAATATGAAATGTGTACACAGTGGAGTATTGACACATCATGGGCTGTACACAGAAAACATGGCATGAGCACACAGTGGAGTATTTACACACAATGGACTGGACACAGTGAACACAATTTGTGCCCGTAGTGGAGAATTTACACCAGTGTGCTGTACACCAATAACACTGCAAGTACACACAGTGGAATATTTACACACAGTGGACTGTACCCGGAGAACATGGCTTGTGCACACAGTGGAGTATTTACACAGAGTGGACTGTACATGGAGAACATGACATGAACATGCAGTGGAGTATTGATGCACAGTGGACTATACATGGAGAACATGGCATGTGCTTGCAGTAGAGTACTGGTCCTGGGAAGGAAAGTAAGAGGCTGACTTTGGGACCTGGCATGGCTGTTCCTGAATCCGACTGGCCTTGCACCCCTCCTCATAGATTTCCCGGGAACCCTGTCCCCTTGTCCCAGCTGCCTGAGACCCCAGCCTGGCCCTCAGCCCCTCAGCCCAGCTGCCTGGGGACCCCTGTTGGCCCCTGTTGTTCACTCATCTCGAGATGCCTGCAGATCCTGCCAGCCAGCCCTGGGCCACTCACCCTGGGTGGCCCAAGACCCTATCTGGATCCCAGCCCCTCTGCCTAGGTTGCCTTGAGTATCTTTCTGGCCCTTGGCCCCTGACCTCCCTAAAACCAGGGCTGGCAGACTTTGGCCCCTCGCTTTGGGGTTTTCCCAGCCTCAGCCAGCTGGCTCTTGGCCCCTCACCCAGACCATGTCCGGACCTCAGCCCCTAGACCTGGTCTGCTCAGACACGCTGCCATTTGCATTACCCCCATTAGAGGCTCAGCATGTTCTGAGCTGTGCACTCCACCTTGAAGGAGTTCCCTTGGGGTTCAGGGTGGCCCACTGGGAGCTTCTCTCAAGTAGGTAGACTCATGACGGTATTGGTGTGGCCAGGCTGTGGCAGGCTTCCTGGCCATATCTTCTCTGAAAGACATTTTTTTTTTGAGAAATGAGACAGTGTCTCAATCAATCCCAGGCCATCCTTGAACTCACTTTCCTCCTGAGGTCATTGCTACACTGGGCTCATTTCTGTGCCACATTAGGGGGGCAGTGTGCCTAACTCCCAGTGTGCTGCTGAGGAAATGCCTTGGGTAGTTGGCAGTGGACAGGAGCAGCCACAAGATATGTGAGTTGATGTGCATGTGCAGCCTGCCCTGGCACCTCGTTGCTAGACTGGAGGGATCAGGTTCCCAGGAGTTGAACATATATTGTTATGTTCTGGTAGGTTACCCTAGGAAGGTGTCAACATTGTGTAGAAGAGGAGGACTGTAAATGTGGTTCCCATCCTGTCTTGACAATTGAATGGATTTAGGCTTAGAAGTGGGGGGCAGGGTGACAGAGTTCCGTTGCCTCTGACCACATACATGTATTCATTAATGTGGCCATCCTCTCTTCTCCTCTCATTTTTTTTTTTGTGCTGTGTATGGGGAACTGATGCTAAAGCCCTTGTTAAATGGGGAATTCAGAGATAAACACATTATTCTCTTAATTATCTTGAGAACAGTTCTTGCTGTGTGCCTTAGGCTGGACTTTGGACTAGCTGTCCTCCTGCCTCTTCTTCCTGAGTGCTTGGATTATGGGGTGCCTGGCTTATTTATTCTAATTTTTTGGAGTACTGGGGTTTGAACCCAGAGCATTGCCCTTGGTATACAGGTACTTCAAACTCTGAGCCACATCTCCCACCTTGGCTCTTTCTGCTTTATTTTTCTGATAGGTTCTCACTTCCCCCTTCCTTCTACCTATGTCTCCCAAAGACGTGAGATTACAGGAATGAGCTATCTTACTCAAAGTAGTCCAATTTTTAAAATCTTTTGAAATATCCTGGTGAAAGAAGATTTTAGGGCAAGATTCTTTGTATTTTACTCTAAGCTTGCTGGTTAGCCTACCTTCTTTTGCCTTCTGAATGTTTTCATTGATTTATCAAAGATAGCAGGAAGGAATGACCAGATCCTACAATGGCTGCAAGACCTTATACATCTGACCTTACCTCTGTTCTTTGTTCTCTACTTCTACCTCTGTTTAGCCTGCTTTTAGCTTGAATTATGCCCCAGATTGGCTTTTTCCATTTCTGTTAACACAGAGCCATAAATTAGGCATACAAGATTGCCTTTGACTAAACAGCAATAACAAAAATCACTTTTCTTGGGAAGATTGATCCTTGTGTCAATTATTATTTGTTGTGGCCATTTTTAGGATGTAATACCATTTAAGTGGTAATACCATTCAGTGCGTCAGCAGTATGAATTCCTTTGCTTTGATCGTTGTTCTAATTCTCTTTCTTGGATTAGAAACATTTCAGTGTACATATCCTTGAATCTTGAAGACTTCCCTGTGTGCTGGAATGTCCTTAATCTTCATCTGAGGTTTAGTTCTTGTGAGGCTTGTTGATCATGGATGTGTAGCTGTAAGTCAGAAGGAGTGGTGGACTGGCTGTTGTTCATGTTTAACCACGGCCCTTATCCTGCCCTTACATGCCTTGTTTCTGACTTCCAGAGGCCATACTTGTTGTGGGTGATCCTGTGGGGTTTGTTCCAGGTTGCTGACCACCTCTTCTTCTTCTTTTTTTTTCTTGCTTATGTGGTGCTGAGAAATCGGACCCAGGGCCTCATGCATGCAAGGCAAGCGCTCTGCCACTAAGCCACCTTCCCAGCCCTGACCATCTCTTCTTATGGCCCGTTTTGTGCTTGCATGCAGGCCGGCTCTCACATGGACTTGGTGATATGCTTGTATGCCTCATTTCCCTTTGGAAACTGACAATTCTGGCTCAAATAACTGTGGAGATTGTGCCTGTGGGCTCAGAGGGCATTTAGGGGAAGAGGTTATTCAAAAATCTACTGTCTGAGACATTTGATGGGGTGTGGGAGGTTGGCTCTGATTTTTCTTTGCCTTCCAGAAGGATGTTGGCCACGGAAGACTTGGGGAGAAACACTACCATCTTTTCCAGCATGAGGAATTTGAACTTCATTTTTTAGATAATGGAAGGACTTTTCCACTTCTGTTCCAGGTTCTCTACAGATGCAGTAGCAGCAGAACAGGCATGTGAACTGTGTGTGCCCTGTGAGGTGTCTGGGTAGATACCTGGGCACAGAGAGACCTGGTCAAGTCCTGAATAGCTCAGGTAAGCAGCCCGGAGGGATAGACTGTTAAGGGTGATGTCTAGGGAGACACTTTGGCCTAAGTAGGGCTTGTTCCCATCCTATGTCATTGAGACAGCTATCTGTCCTCCAGATTTCATCCTGGTATACTGACATATTTGGGGTGATTGTAGGAGGCCAGGGAATGCTGTATATCTTTGTAACAAAGGTTTCCTCACCCTGGTGAGTGCTCTTTTCCTCATGAGTGCTCATTTCCTGGTGAGTGAGTGCTCTCCTCCTGGTGCATATCCTCTCCTAGTGACTGCTCTCCTCCTGGTTGAATGCTCAACATTGTGCTCCCACACATGGACTAGTGGATGCTGATGACGTTCTTGGAGAGACTGAGAGGAAGAGCATCAGTGTGTCTTCCTCTTTCATGAGGAGGATATTTTGTAAGCATAGGTTTCCATCAGCACTGTGAGAAATCAGGGCGGAGAAGCAGTACTGGGCATTTCACTGCATCAACATATGGGGGCCATTTGTGTACTGTGCAGTGATTCCAACTATACATTTGCCCTGACTTGAGTTCTGTTTAACTTCAAGTTCTTGGGAATGCTTACAAAGTGGGCAGGCCTTCTGGAGGAGTCCAGATTCTAGAGCTGGGGTTGGGGTGTGTGGGCTCAGTCCCAGTTGAGACTAGGTCGCTGGGCCTGTAGGAGGGGAGGGGTCCTCCACTGTCCTGGGTACCACTGCACTGACTACTGTACCATACCTCTCCTTGGCTTTGCCTTCAGCTCCTCTTCCTATCACCTTCCCCTCCATGTCTGGAGCCATTCTGCAGTGACGTCCTAAAGCAGATGAGCAAGGGAACAGAAGAGGTTTCTGTGAACTGGCCTGATTAGTGATGGAGTAAGTGTTCCTTAGAGCTCTGTATTGTAAACTACCCTTCTTGACAAGCCCTGTCTTCTGAGGAGAAGTCCTCTATATTCTTTTTGGTGTTAAACCATTTCTATGAGTGATAGTTGACAGTTGTGTGATTACTGGTCACTTAAGAAATTGGCAAACTTTATCTTAAAAAGTCTTTAGTTGATGCAAATATCTGAGGATTTGTGGCCTAGCTGGTAGAGGCAGGGGATTCTGGAACCTGAATTAAACTGTGTTGTTCTTCATTGTTCATTGTATGCAATCTGCAAGTTGGCACCAGAGACGTAGTGCTGTATCAGAGAGGGGCTCTCATGACCACAGGGCTGTTGGCCTGGTGCCTGGCTTTGGCTGTATCCTGTCGGCTGCCTGGCTTTGGCTGTATACTGTCCATTGGATGCCTGGCTTTGGCAGTGTCCTTTCCAGATATAATTGTTCCTTTTTCCATGGAGCTCCCTGAGTGGCAGTGAAAAACAGAGGACAAGGCTGGGGAAGCTGGGCTCCAAGTGTGAATGAGTGTCTTGCCTTCTTCCATTTCTCTTCTCCTTCATTCTTCCTTGTTCTTCCTCATTAAAGACCCCTTGAGGTGGAGGTGGAAGCACATAGTTTATCATGCTTTGGCATGTGTAAAGAGAAAGAAAGTGAAATTTCTTTGGGATACAGTCGGTGCTCTTGAAAGGTGGAGTGGATGTGCCTGGGCCCCTGACACACCTGTCATCCCTATGGGGTAGGTCTACCTTACTCTGCCAGAGGTTTAGACTTGGCATGGAAGTGGCAGCTGAAGGTTGGTGAAGGTGAAAGTTAGAATTAGGATCCCCTGGATAACAGTGAGAGAGGCGGAGATGTGTTCAATGTAGTTGGACTGAAGAAACAAAGATCATGCATAGGAGGAGGGATGGAGTAGATGCTGGCTGCTGGCCCACAGGGGCCTCAGCTCCCACTGTTATATTGGTCTGTGGCTTCTGTGAATTTGCTTGTGAACTCCGGGGTGTTCAGCTTCTACCTAACATGTGTCAGTCACAGGCACAAGCACAGGCTACTGCTCTTCTGTGTCAAACAGAAGTGCCTCTAAAAATTCCCAGTGTTCTCTCCTATGGGGAATTTCTACTGTAAACCAGTGGCTTCACTAAGTCTTCTGGCAATGTCTCTAGGAGGGCCTGAGTTAAGTGAGCAAGTGTAATAGAGCCCAAAATTCCGTGTTTGCCTTCCCCGGGGGTGTATGTACCTGGGTGTCACTGAAGGAATCCCCAAAGGGCTTTCAAAAGTTGGAGCCCTGGGTTAGGTGTATGGTTTAATTGATGCAGCACAAGCCTAGAAAGCTTAATGGGCTGAGTTTTTTTTAAATCCCAGTATTACCAGAAAACTGTTCCAGCTAAGTGTAGTTATCCATACCTGTAATCTTAAAACTTGGGGTTGAGCAGGAGGGTTGTAGGATGTAGCCTGGGCTTCGTAATAAGAGTTTGTCTTTTTTTTTTTTTTTGGTCCAACGTGGGCCTGAACTCTAGGCTTCGGTGCTGTCCCTCAGCTCTTCAGATCAAGGTGAATACTCTACCACTTGAGCCACATCACCACTTCTGGCTTTTTTTCTGGTTATGTGGTGCTAAGGAATCCAACCCAGGGTCTCACGCATGAAAGGCAAGCACTCTAACACTGAGTTACCTTCCCAGTCCCTGTTTTTAATTATTAAAGAGATGTCCGGGGGGGGGGTTACTATTTCATAAGCAGATAATGAATATATTTCTTTGGGGGCAATTTCACCCCTTCCTTTGTCTCTCCATTTCCCTCCCCCATCTCTACCTACAAATTGTATAGTTGTACAAGTCATTTTCCTGATAGTGTCTACTGAGTACCATTGCTGCCTTTGTTCAGCCCTGGTGCTTCCATTTCTTTGTGCCCTCCTACACCCCAAAGACAGCTAAAGGAACACACAGACAAAAAAAACAAACAAACAAGAAACAAAGGCCAAAAAGCAAAAACAACCATCTTCATCAACAATGTGAAAAATGTTGAAAACTTGTTGCCATTTCTTGGAATTCATTCGATAAATATTATTTTATATGTTCACTGGCACAGAGGCATTCAATGCACCTTTGGGTCCCTTCCTTAAGAGTACTTCCTTTAATTTTAAGGGTTTTTAAAAATTGATTGCAGTTTCTACATGCTTAGAACACAAAATATTTAAGTTGAGATGTATTTTATTAATGCAGTTTAATTTATATGTATTTAAAACCTTAAAAAGCCATCAATCAAAACTTTTTTTTCTGACCTAGGTAGAAAAAAATGCTGGGTTCCATATGTGACTGTGATTTTTTCCCAGCAGTGTTGGGAATTGAAGTTGGCTTGTTCGACCAAGCACTGTGTCACTTGAACCACACATCCAATTCTGCAAATGGATGTTAACAATTTACCAATATTTCTTTTTCTGGGGCTTCATAAAATGTAATGTTCAAGTAGTATAAATGTCAATACAGAAAGGAAAAGAATGAGGTCATGTGAATTAAAATTTAAATTTTCATTATGCTGTCATTTCCAGTCTGTAGTTGGTATATTAAAATGAAATACAATATAAATTAATTCAAAGTCTTGTTTTGCTGGATTAGTTATTACCAGCATATTTATAATCATATATGATCCTTTTTGTAAAATATATTTCTACCTTATTGCCATTTTCTGAACTTGTTTGGACGGTCTTTTTCTTCCTTTGGTAGTACTAGGTTTGAACTCAGGGCCCTTGCACTAGTCAAGCAGAGGTTCCGTAACTTGAGTCATGCCCCCAAACCTTTTTCAACATTGTTTGAATAAAGTAGCTTTTTGGCCAGTCTACCGTGACCACAGCCCACCAAATAAGAGCCCCCATGTTTGTGTAGCTGATGTGACAGGTGTGCACACTGCACCAGAATTTTGTTGGTTTCTTGGTCTTTTACCTTTTACTGTGGTGCCAGGCCCAACATAGTCTTATTTTTTAGGGAGTATTTTTAATACTTGTAGTTTAAGAATATTTATGGGTTGAGGCTGGGAATGTGGCTTAGTGGTAGAGAGCTCGCCTAGCAAGCATGAAGCTCTTTGTTGGATTCCTTAGTACCACATAAACAGAAAAGGCAAGAAGTGATGCTGTGTCTCCAGTGATAGAGTGCTAGCCTTGAGTAAAAGAAGCTCAGGAGCAGTGCCCAGGCCCTGAGTTCAAGCCCCAGGAATGGAAAAAAGAAAGAAAAGAGTATTAATGGTGTGCTCTCTCTTTCTCTCTGTCTGTCTTTCTGTCTCTCATGCTAATCATGGTGCTTGAACTGAGGACCTGGGTCATTAAGACTAGTGCTCTACCACTTGAGCCACCAATCCACTTCCTTTGTGCTGATTAACTGGAGTCTCACAGACCTTGTTGCCTGGGCTGACTTCAAACTGCAGTCCTCTGCTTCCTGAGTACTAGGGTTACAGGTATGAACACTGTGTACTCAGCTTATGGTTCCTTTAAGTAGCTGGAATTTTCTACGATAATAAGAGTTTTGATTCATTTATAGTCCATTCACTCTCTCCCTTCTCTTTCTCTGTCTCTTGGTTATTGTAGGGCTTGAACTCAGGGCCTAGGCTAATGCACAAAGGCTAGTGTTCTACCACTTTGAGCCACAGCTCCATTTCCGGTTTTCTGATAATTAACTGGAGATAAGACTCTCACATACTTTCCTGCCCAGGCTGGCATTGAACTGTGATTCTTAATCTCAGTGTCCTGGGTAGCTAGGATTATAGACATGAGCCATTGGTGCCTGACCTATAGCATTCTTAGTTTTAGATTATTTATGGAAATTTCTATTTATAAAATAACTTTTCACATTCTGAAAATTTATATGGATAAGAAATTTATTTTGCTGTGGCAGCTGTATCTATACAGAACTCCTCGAAAAGCAAACCCTTAAGAATAAGACACTAGGGGCTGGGAAGGTGGTTCAGTGGTAGAGCAGTTGCCTTACAATGCATGAGACCCTGGGTTCAATTCCTCAGCACCACATAAGCAAAAACAAAAAAGCCAGAAGTGGCGCTGTGGCTCAAGTCCTAGAGTGCTAGCCTTGAGCTGAAGAGCTGAGGGACAGCGCCCAGGCCCAGAGTTCAGGCCCCAAAACCGGACCCCACCCCCCCAAAAAAGAAAAGAAGACACTAATGTTGAGCTCAATGATTCTCACTTGTAATCTCTAGAGACTTGGGAGGATCATGGTTTGAGGCTATCTGGGGAAATAGACTGAATATCAACAAGCCAGGCATGGGGGTATACATCTGTAATCTCAGCTATGTAGGAAGCATAAGTAGGAAAATCTTGTTTGATGCAATGCTCTTAAGTTCAAACCCTAATACTGCTTTTTATATAAAAAGAAGAAATGGGTCATTAAAATTTGTTTTTGTAATTGTATGTTTGTAAAAACATTGATGTAAATGCATTCATATGACTGCAGAGTCTTTTGCTGTTTTTCAGTGTTGTGGAGTTAACGGTCCCAAAGGAAGTAGCCTCAGAGGACGAAGAGACCCTGGGTGCCCTGGAAGAGGAGTCTCCAGCCAAGTAGGGAGTTTCGCATATTTTCCTTATTGGGTTGTAATGTTTTCATACATCTTCTTAATGTATTAATAAGGAGCAATCTAGTTCACACTATCTAATGAGTAATTTTTTTTAACTTAGTCATCTTATTTGGGTTCTGCAACTTGCATTCCCATTTTTTTCTGGCTAACAGTAGATGGCATCAGTATGACCATAGTCATTCTCTGCTTCCTTTTTAAAAATATTTTTGTTATCCTTAGGTAGTTGTACAAAACCGTTGGTTTATGAATACAGTGTGTCTTGATCAATGTTACCCTTTCAGCATTCTCTCCCAATCCTCCAAACAACTCCTTCCTTTACTTATGTTAATTCTAGGTTATTTATTGAATGTTTTGCAATTTAACAAAGCAGTTTGTGTGTTCGTTGCATCTGGATTTGTGTCACCATGTCAACATCTTCACACATCCCCTTTTTGTCTGTTCTGTGGTATGGATTCTTGCCTGCATTCTCCACCCTTCCCCCTTCATCTACCCTTCTCCCCTTGCTTCCCCACTCCTTCCCCTCTTACTAGCACCCATTTCCTGGTTCTTGTTTTGCTGGGCTTTGACTTAAAATCTACACAATTGCTAATGAGTAATTTAATTTTTTTTAAGTACTGGGGTTTGAACTGGAGCCTTGAGCTCTTGCTCAGCTTGCTGACAGCTAGTGCTATACCATTTGGTTTCTGATGGTTATTTTGGAGATGGAGTTTAACAGACTTTTTCCCTGGGCTGGCTTCAAGCTGCAATCCTCTGGATCTCAGTCTTCTGAAGAGCTAACATACACCATGACCCACTTGTGTGCACTTCTATTGGGCTTTAATGAAATTAATGGGTTAAGTTCAAATGTACTGTTCTTTACCCACCTCTTTCCATCAATAGCTTGTTCAACTCATTTTACTTCTGTCCCTGTTACTCTCCCCAAGTCCTTATTTTCTCTCTTTTCTTCTTGTAGCTTAGGTGCCTGGTCCATATCTCTCAGGTTTGTACCTTAAGTCCACTTGTCTTTTGGAGTTCGTGTGGGATCTCTCTTAGCCAAACCCCAACTGGATGACTCCTCACAGTTGTCCTCCCTGCCTGTACCCACAGGCAGGCACTGTAATCATTTGAAACCTCTGCATGTCTTGACTCCCAGTATTCTGAAATGATCCCTTAGTTCCACCTAGCAATCCATTTCAATGTTTCACTTTTAACTCCCTTACAGCTTATTCCTTCTTGTCTGCTCAGAATTCTGACACTACCCTTTCCCTCTTTCCTCTCACCTCCTCTTTCATTCTCCTGTGCATCTTTGTGTCATAAACAAGGTGGGAGCCATCAGATGGGAACTTCACAGTTTTCTCACTGTCAAAGATACAAACCTATCTATAGACACTCACCTTGTAGCTTGCTGCCCTCCTGGTAAAAGACCATTTTCTCACAGCTCTTCAAGCTTTTGGTCTTTTCTCTCTCTACTTCATAGAAGTTTCATACTTCTGGCTCCCCCCTCCCCACCTGTATTCATCTCTTTCTCCCAGCTCTGGTCTTGAAATCAACATTTTAAACATGGTCATTCTCATGCTGGTGCTGGGACTTGAACTCCGGGACTTGTGTTCTCACTTGGATTTTTGCTCATGACTGGCACCATCTGCTAGAGCCATGCCTCCAGTTATGTACTTTTTGCTGGTTAATTGGAGATAAGAGTCTGAAGGATTTGTGTATCCAGACTGCCTTTGAACTGTGGTTCTCAGATCTCAGCCTCCTGAGTAGTTAGGATTATAGTTGTGAGCTACTGATGCTTGACACTCAGAAATCTGCTGACCCTTCTCTTGACCCTCCATTCTCTCATGCGTCCCACTTTCTGAGTTGTGTGCATTCTTTCTTAATTTCCATACCACATCCTCATTCCTCACTTCACTCCTTCCCTCTCGTCCTTCTGCAATTTGTAACCATGTCTCCTGATGTAATGGATGTTTCAACCTGAGTCTTCTTGGTTCTCAGAAGCATTGGACTTTATTGATTTCTTAAACATATCCTCTCAATGGTTTCTGACATCACTGTACTGGTTTTCCTTCTGCCTCTCAGATTCTCCTTTGCAGGCTCATCGTTGTCTTGTATGTCTTTTTAAATGCCATTTCCTTCAGCTTCTCTTCTTCTAGAGCCCGTTTGTAGGATCTTATGTATCCTGTGCCTTAAACAGTCAGGTATAGCTCCAGAAATTATCTCTGAATCCTTCCTTCAGTATACTTCTGGACACCTCCCCTGATCCCAAATATTCCTTGTACTCCACATCTCCAGGATTTAGCAAATTACTTTCATTAAAAGCCTCTGAGCCTTCTTAGTGGTTTCCCACAAACTAGAACCCTAAGAATTACCCATGGAGCTCCCTTTGTGACTCTCTCTCCCAAATTCAATCCTTCCCTCTGCCCTGTGTGATTTGTACCTTACCTCCAAAAGCACAGTCATCCGGCTGTCACGTGGCTCCCTGCATTTTCACCTTGTATGCCAAAGTGGCATTCAGACTGCTGTGCCCTCTCCGTCCTCCCCCCCGCCCAGTGATTTCCTGTTCTTTTTTAGCTTCTGATGTGACCTGCACAGTCCTACATGGTCTGGCCTACACAGGACCCCCCAGTTCCACCTGTGCTTTCCTGGGTTCACCTCATGTCTCTTATTTTTAATCTCAGACATACATGTCCTCCACCACTATCCTCACATCTGACATACTTTCACAAGTATTGATTTCCTGTTCTCTATACTTCTTCCACTCATCTTCACCTTCCAACCATTAGAACTTTTACTCATTTTTCATCTGCCCAAGGCAGTGTGTCTAAAGAGCATAGACTTGGACCCGGAGTGCTTAGTACAAATTTTAGCTCCACCACTCACCAGACTGGAAAAGTTATTTAATCTTTCTTCAGTGGTTCTGTTTTCTTCATGTGTAAAATGGTAACAATATAGTACTTATGCTACAGGGTTGTTGTAAGGAGTGTGTGTATGTGTAAGGGAGCGAATGTATACATAGTGCCTAGCATCTGGTTAGCACTATAGAAATATCTGTTGTTATCACTGTGACTTATCATAGGATTTATCACAATGTTTGGTGATTATCAAAAGTATTAATTTGCTATTCAAACATGATGGGAATCTGATTTGTTCTCATAACTCCACATTGCTCCCATGACTGATCACCTCCCACTGCTCCCATCCCCGGACCCTTCCTGATTCTCAGGAATACTTCATCCCTGACATAATCTAAAGTGCAGGACCAAAGCCGGGTACTGTTGGCTCACTCCTGTCATCCCAGCTACTCAAGAGGCTGAGATCTGAGGATCACAGTTCAAAGCCAGCTCAGGCAGGAAAGTGTGTGAGATGCTTCTCTCCAATTAACCACCAGAAAATTAGAAGTGGCAGTGTGGCTCAAGTGGTAGAGCACTAGCCTTGAGCTGAAGGGCTGAAGGATAGCACCTAGGCCCAGAGTTAAAGTCCCATGACCGACAAAAAAAAATGGGAAAGGAAAGGTCAGGTCTGGGATGATACCTCTGCTAGAAAATCCCAACTGAAACATAAATTCCAAACAGGACATTTTGGATAATAAATCCCCAATAGGACCAGACAATGCATCTCCAAAGAAGAGTCTAAGAAATCTTTCCTGGTCTGTTCTTCCAACCCAATCATTTTGTCTATCCGAAGACCCTATATGGAGGACTTACTTCTCCCCTCTTGTCCCAATCTTCTTATGTATCTAAAGATGGAATATGAAGGATTGACCACCTCCCTACTGCCTCAGGCACACATGTACACCATGCAAAGCCCAGGCACGTGTGGACTTGATGTGCAGGCAGGGCAGTCTGACCCAAGCCTGGCTTCAACATTCCACTATGAGCTGATTGAAAGTCTCCACCTCTCTCAGCCCTAATAGCCTTTTGATAACCTCTATGATAACCTCTGCCCCCTGGTTCAGACCCCATAAAAGCCCACCTCCAACCCCACAACTTTGTAGCCTCCATCCCTGCCAGAAGGTTGGTTTCCCCTTGCTGATTCTCAGTAAGTAGTCCTAGCCTTTCGAGATGAAGAGTCCAACCTGTTCTTATTCTTTTTTCTATTTTTCTGAATAAAAACTACAAAATATGTTGTAAAATTAGGATTAATAGTTAATATGATGACTTAAGCAGTGCGTTGCCTAAATAAAGAGATGTAAATTTATATGAATGTTGGGAAAGTACGTTAACTTGATACCTCTAGGAACATATAATATTTTTTATGAAGCAATGAACTTTTATATATAGTTGGGTGATATAAGGCTGAGTAACAGAATGAATTATAGCATCATCCCAATCTTCATATTTATTGGAGATACTGTAGCATTCATAAAAGACAAAGAGATTGTGTGATCTCTCTGAGAGATGGCAATCTCCATGAGGGCTAGTCAACAAATCTCCACTGACTATAGCTGTTATTAAGCTGAACTGCTTAGTTGAACTGCTGGTGCTGCACCATAGAGCATCCAGATTGGCCAACCATGTTGAGTAATCCTTGTTTCTGTACTCCCTTGTCAAGCTTTTGAAAGTTGGAAGAACTATATCAAATGACCGTGATACTGGCTGATCTCTGCCTTGTCTAAATAGTGCTTTAACATTGCTGCTTCCAATAATATATAATGTGCCCTTCTCAGTTATAGAAACTCTAGATGAATGAATTCAGTACTATGTACACAATAATGTTTTCTTTTTACTGACAATCACAGTTGCGCTTCTTCTTTTTGATGTTCCTTCCTTAGAGGTATGTGAAATGTTCCTTGTCCCATGTGTTCTAATATGTGAGGATAACTGTCACAACTTGTATTTGGTTATAAAAATAACATTTCTGATATATTATTGTGTGCCAACATCTGCTCTTTATAGAACTTCTGTGTATTAATTCACTGAAATCTGGACTGCTCTGAGCAGTTAACTGTTAACTTTCACAAATAGAAGCACAGAGGTTAAACAACCTATCAGTAATTACACAGCCATTAATTGAGTCGAATCAGACAGAGAATGATAAGAATGGCTAATTGGCATTCAGATGACCATCCGGTTAGGGACTTCCCTTAGCAGGGCACAGGTTTCTCAGGAGTAAAATCCTAGCTCCTCAGGAGGCTGAGAACTGAGGATTGAGGTTCAAAGCCAGCCCAGGCAGGAAAAGTCTATGAGATGCTTATCTTCAAATAACCACCAGAACTGAAAGTGGCAATGTGGTTCAAATTGGTAGAGCACTAGCTTTGAGCAAAAATCTCAGGGACAGTGCCCAGCCCCTTAATTCAAGCCCCACAATGGACACACACACACACACACACACCCACAGAGAGAGAGAGAGAGAGAGAGAGAGAGAGAGAGAGAGAGAGAGAGAGAGAGAGAGAGAGAGAGAGAGAGAGAGAAAACTTCTCTTAAAAAGGAAGATATCAGTTCTGTCAGCTTGAGGATTGCCAGAAGGATCACTGATAATTTTCCTGGATAGATTGATGGAACAACCACCCCATTCCTTCCCTTCATAAAAAAGAAATTTTGAGGATATCTTTGTTTGCTTGCTAGCTTCTACCAGGGTTTGAACTCAAGGACTCTGCTTGCTTGCTTGTCACTCTACCATTTAAGTCATGCCTCCCACCTAGCTTTGTTTTTGACATTCATGGGGCTTGACCTCTTGGCCTGGGCTCTGTCTCTGAGCTCTTTAAGTCAAGGTGAGTGCTCTACCACTTGAGCCACGCCACATTCAGTTTTCTAGTGGTTAATTGGAGATGAGTCTAACAGACTTTGCTGCCTGGGCTGGCTTTGAACCACGATCCTCAGATGTCAGCCTCCTGAGAAACTAGGATTACAGGTATGAAGCACCAGCGTCCGGTCCAGCCTAGCTTTTGCTGGTTATTTGGGAAATGGAATCTTGCAGACTTGTTATTCACAAGAGCTCAATTCTCCTATATAGGACTGTAGTCATGAGGCCCCATGGCCTAGCTGAGTAAATATTAATGCAAGATACCTATCTTCTATTGCACTTTGTTTCCACGTGTATTTGTATAAACAGTGAAGATTTTGCACATTTTTGTGTTAGGTTAAATTTGATTGCCTCAGTCATGTCTGGTTAGTAAGTTTTACTTAGTTCTAGGGACCACTTTCTTTGTTTCACTGTATTTTTTCCTATATTCAGGGAGAAAGGTACCTCAATGGAAATGTGGATGTATGGACTGCTGTTTTAGATATTCCCTTGGAATATTTCAACTCTTTGTCTAAGCCCCATTGGCCCCTTACTCCCTAAGTCTCAAGGTAGTACAAAGGTGAAGGCTTTAGAGATACAATGCAGCAGCCTTGTGGTACCCTAGAGTCCCCCCAGAGTCACTGCACAGACCTCTGATGGATCTATGTGGGCTGGGTATGAGGGCCTTCCCAGGACTCACATTTGGAAGTGCGACTCCCCTTCTTGGGACCAAAAGCAACAGGTGCCACATATAATTTCTACTTTCTAATATTTTCCTTCAGTGTTATAAACAGTACCTGATCATAGAAACACTATGTTTTATTACAACAACATATATAACCCATCTTATTTCAACCTTTAAAACCATTGTAATATTTTGTATACAGTTGGTATTCTTTCTGTAATTCCTTATTTTTTTACTTTTGAATGTAACTAAAGTAATATAGTTTGTGCATATTTTATCATTCTAGTATAACTTCATTTGCACTACTTACATGCAAAATTTTTCAAATTCTGAGATTTAATACTGTGTTTTTAGATAACAATTTTATTGTACTTTATTTCAGATCGCCAATATGGCCTTATATATACAAACAATAAAATCCATTCTTGTTAGTATCAAGTTCGATGTCCTTTGGAAACTGTAGACTCAGGATATAACATCGTGCATACACTAATGTGTATCACCTTGTTTACAACTGCTCCATAAAATTAGTAGTTCAGATGGCAATCTCTTCATCTGGGCCACTGGGCCCACTGGGCATGCTGGGGACTCTGGTGAAATAAGAGCCTAACTGCAGCCTGCCCACCTTCTGTAATGCCAGGAGACTGTGGGAGAAGACATGCTGGGGGGGTAGGGCAGTGAACCTGTGGCTGCCACAGCACAGAGCCAGCTGCAGTTGCGGGAAGCTCTACCTGGGCATGGGCGTGCATGGCAAGGTACCATGGGAACTCTCTAGCATCTGCCTGCAGGCCCAGGGCCTGAATGACCCTGCCTAGGGATCACACCCATGCATTGTGTGGTTGGGCCAACTGAACTGAAGGCATTCTCCAGATCTGCTTCTACATATTTAGCCTTCTTGGAGCAGGGGATGATTCTGCTGTGCTGCGAGAAGTAAGACAGGCGCAGAAGTGGTAACTCTAACATTTGTACCCAGGCTATTTGGATACTTTCTTTCCTGCACCCCACCCCGCCTCCGCTGGCTCAGGTTGCCCTGCCCCGCTTCTTGTTCATGGCATAGCAAGCAATGACACTCATGTCAGGTACTATGGCTGTTCTTTTGGGTTGGTTAATATATATATATAAAGATAGCCCCTCTCTCAGACAACAAAATTATATTCTGGTTTTTGTAAAAGATTCTGTATTCCTAGTGTTTGGTTTTTGTATTCTTTGTTGTAAATGCTTGTGAAACTTGTATTTTAAGTGTTGAGGTGCAGGGAGAATCAGCCAGATTATGAACATAGTTTCCTACATCCTTTTATCTAAAAAGGAAAACAGATTCCCTCTAAAGCTGCCTATTAGTCAATAAATTTGAGAGGGGAAAAAGTCTATATTCTACTAAGATCAAAATGTGCTAGTTTTACAATGGCTTTGTAGTGAAGTTGAAATTTGGAATTAATATTCCTCCAGCTCTGTTCTTTTTATTAAGGATCATTTTTGCTATTCGGGGTCTTTACTGTTCCATACGAATTTTAGGATTGCCTCTTCTATTTCCTTGAAGAATGAGGTTGGAATATTGATAGATATTTCATTGAATTTGTAGATAGCTTTGGGAAGTATTGCCATTTTTCACAATGTTGATCCTTCCAATCCAGGAGCATGGGAGGTTTTGCCACTTTCTTGGTACATGCACAAGAGCAGACTTCAAAACCATTGAAATAGAATTAAAAACCCAGAAATGAACCTACAGACATATAGCCATCTAATCTTCTATAAGGGAGCTAAAAAAATAGAATGAAAGAAAGCCTCTTCAGAAAATGCGGTAGGCAAAAGTGGTTAATCACTTGTAGAAAATTAAAGCTAGATCCTTATATATTACACTGCACCTCAATCAACTCCAAATGTATCAAAGACCTTGGACTCAAAGCAGATACTCTGAAAATATTGCAGGATGCAATAGGAGAAACCCTAGGTCTTCTTGGCACAGGCCAAAATTTTCTTAGTAGAGATCCAGAAACAATACAAATCAAAGAAAGGTTCGACAAATGGGATTGCATGAAATTGCAGAGCTTCTGCATGGCAAAGGACATACCTAACAAGTTCAATATAAAGCCCATGGATTGGGAGAAGGTCTTCACTAGCCATAAAATGGACAAGGGTCTCATATCGAAAATATACCTGCAACTCAAATTAAATCCCCCAACAACAAATCCTCAAATAAACAACTGCCCAATAAATAAGAAGGTTAAAGACTTAAAGAGAAACTTCTCTGAAGAAGAAAGAAGAATGGCCAGTAGATAAATGGAGAAATGCTCAACCTCTCTAGCCATAAAAGAAATGCAAATCCAAACAACATTCTGATACTACCTCACCCCAGTTAGAATAGCTATAATCAAGAACTTGAATAACAACAGATGATGGAGGAGATGTGGACAGAAGGGAACCCTACTACATTGTTGGTGGGAATGTAAACTTGTTCAACCACTTTAGAAAGTAGTATGGAGGTTCCTCAAAAGACTCCACGTAGAGCTCCCCTATGACCCAGCAATCCCACTTTTGGGCAAACAGTAGTAAAGCTATCAGCACAAGTATGTTTATTGCATCATTATTTTCTATAGCTAAGTTAATGAACAAATGCAGACGCCCCTCAGTAGATGAATTGATCAAGAAAATGTGGTATATATACACAATGGAATTCTATGCCTCCATCAGAAAGTATGACATTGCCCCATTTGTTAGGAAATGGAAAGACTTGGAAAAAGTTATATTAAGTGAAGTAAGCCAGGCCCAAAGAAACATAGGTCCCATGGTTTCCCTTATTTGTAATTACTAGTATATGTCTCAGACAAGCAGAAAAGTTCAGATAAGTTGATGTTAGGTGAAATGAACCCCAAGGGAAGTATTCAAATGTTTTATTTTTTCTTTTTTGCGATTGTTTGTAACATATTTATAGGATGATTTCTTTGTTGTTTGTATGTCCCTCTCCCATGGTATAACCCCTACTTTCATTTTTTTTGATGTTGGTATAATTTCTGGAGAAGGGCACAAACAAATCGTATTAACAGGGATACAGTTGGACCTTTTGCAACAATGAAATGCACAAGTCGTTATATTGAAAAATGAACTTTACAACTTTGGCTGGGAGGGGCAGGGCGGGAGTGTGTGTGGGGAGATGGCAAGGGATGAGAAGGGGAAACAAAGGAGGAAGCAACAATTCTTGATAAGAAATGTACTGTTTACCTTGCCCATGTAATTGTATCCCCTCTGTACGGTATTTTCACAATAAAAAATGGACAGGTTTTATTAGCATGCTTTGTGTTCAAAATACAATTAAGTCATACTCTATCATGGAAATGATTGTCCAAACCTAATAGTTATGTGTCCTGGGAGCTAGAGGCAGGATTTTTGTGAGCTTCATTCAAAGGCGGGAGGGAGGAGTTAAAATCAATACTTATTTTGTAGAATCAAAGTGGTAATCCAAAATGAGAATGACAAAAAAACTCTGTCTGGTCTAGTTCTCACGTGCTGTCCTTGACATGGCACTTTTTGCCTTTTCTGGCTATGGTTAGGTCCACCTACCCGGTGGACCTAAGGTTTTCTTTATGGCATCTTGGTCCTGAAGTGGGTCTTGGGTTATGCAGTAGCAGTTGGAACCAAGCCAAGGACAGGAAAAAGACCACTTCCAGGACATGGCTCCTTAGTTCCCTATGCAAGTAGGATTACCAGGAATTTCTCTGAATTTGACTCCAGAAAACTATCACTGAACCAAAAGGACAGGCCACAAAACTCCTTTCCCCTTCCTCCAATTCTTCCTTCCTTGGTAAAGTGCAAAATAATTTTTCAGGTTTTGGCACACACACAACTCACCCACCCTCCTCTGGAGGTTGCAAATGACTAAGTCATGTAAATGCGTAATGCCACACTCTTCATTCTGGACAATTTCTTCAGGTTGTTTGATGCTTTACTTTTTTAAAAAAAAATTCTTTTTGTCAGTTGTGTGGCTTGAACTTTAGGCCTGAGTGTCAACATGTTCCTGAGCACCTCAGATCAAGGGGAACACTCTACCAGCAACACTTCTTCTTTTTTGGTGGTTATCTGGAGGTAAGAGTCTCACAGACTTTCCTGCCAGGGTTTGTTTGGACCGTGAATTTTAAAATTTTATTTCAATATATTTCTGCTAATTTCAGGAGACTTGGGTCTCCTTCCTCTTTTATTTTCTCCAGTATCTTTTCTTGTTTTGGAACAAATGTCATGGACTGTCCATCCATTCAAATCTAAGCTTATTTCATTAATTTAATAGAAAAGGAATCCAGCCTGCTTGCATCTCAGGACAGCTTTGCAGATAATATTAATCTGATAATTCACATCAGTGAATTTTCTATGTCATTTTGATAAATTTTTGTAAACCATTCACTAAAGAGGTCCAAAAAAGCAAAAATAAATAATAATGTTTGATTTCTAACAAGGTTTAAAAAAACTAGTAATTCAACAAAACACATTCTGTTGTTCCAAGATTCCATGGTGAAGAAGCCCTTAACACTGAACCCCTCATTTCAAACATGTAGCTTTATTCAGTTTTACTGTTCTAGCTTTCATTTTGGTACTAGTATCAGTAAATTACTTGTAGTATTTGACAGTGAAATTTCAGTTGTTGATAGCTCAATTGATATTGACAATGGTAGACTCATGGGTTAACTATCATAGAGCATAAAATATTGAATAGCATTAATTATATGCAACTATTCCATAACTTAATATAACTATCACATATGTGTATCTTCATATAATTTTTAAAATGCAAAACAGTTACATATCTATGTCATAAAATAATTCAGATCACTAGCATAAGAGACTAAGCTAAACCTATTGCATCATCCCCAATATTCTTGGTAAAATTTTCTTTTCTCATTAACTTTTACCTTAGGGCCTTCTTTTCCTAGCAACCAATGATACGTTGATGACCCTACATTTTATTCACCTCTGTATAGCCTCTTTCCTTTCCACCTCCAGTTAGTCACTCATGTTGAATATCTGAGGAATAACTTGTCCCAATGTGCCTACAAGAGGACAGCAGTACCCAAGTCGACTGGTTGTGCCCACTCTGTCCTTGTTTTTTTAGGTAATGGGGTATCAGTGTCAGGGGTGTCAGGGATCAGGTGGCTGGAACCATGGTACTATTAATTATGGGTAGTAGAACAGAATAGCAGAGACTATGATACCAGACAAAGAAGAAATGTGACTATAATCATTGTGTTACAATAGCCAGGTGTTGGAAGTATGCCTGGAGTTCACTGCTCCTGCTGCACTGATCCCAGGGTAGCTGGGGAGGTTCCACCTCTGGATCAGGACCAGGCTTTGTGGACAAGACCGATGGGACATCTGGGGACTTGTGCAATGGCTGCCTTGTGCGGCCTGGGAACTTCCTTAGCATGGCCTAGGCTTCTCCACGGAAAGTCTCATTCACTCCTGTGCCTCTCCTGTCTTCAGGATTCCCGCTGTCCTCCTGCCTCCTGCCATGTCAACTACAGGTGTCAACTTCTCCACACCGCTGAGAGGCCATCCCAGAGATGCTCACAGGGCTTCCCAGGCCAGTTCACCATTTTTGCAGGGCTCTGGGGAGCCATCCTCCAGGCAAAGCATACCCCCATTTCAGCTTGGCCACACCTGCCTAGGGAACCACGAACTGAATTCTTACAAAGGAAGCCAGGGGCACACAAGGCCATCCTGCAGTCAAAGGCATTCTTTCCCTCCTTCTGCTCAGGTGTGTTGAGGTTGTGGAGCCAACCACAACATCACATTTGATTATCTAAAAGGAAGGGGGAAAAGCTTCATTGTCCTAGATACAACTGCCCCTGTGGTTCTGTGTACATGAGGGGTGTGTGTGAGTGTGTGAGTGTGTGTCTGTGTGTCTGTGTGCGTCTGTGTCCTTTGAGAGTTTCAGATATAGCTGAGGTTTGGGTTAAAACACTTCTTCCCTTCAGCATTGAGTTTTGGTATCTAGTGGTTTTCCTCACCACCAAATTCTGAGTCAACGTTCTAAAGTTGTCCTTCTCTATACATTTCTCTTTTGATCTTCTTGATGCTCAGATTCCTATTGTCTGCTTGTGAACTTCACCATTAGCTTGTTGAAGGTGGTGCCTTTTTAAAAAAGCTTATGAAGCCTTTTGATCATTTTAAATGCAGTTTTACTGTGTTAGTGCGTTTTACTTAGCCCAACTCTTGGAGCCTCGGCTGTGTCTGTTAATTCTGAGATTAGCTTAGGGCTAATATGAGAAACTATCTAATCTTTGTAGAGAAAGAAGTTCAGCATCTTTATTGAAATAATTGCCTGGTTGTAAAAAAAATGTGTTATAAATGTACAATCAGTTGATTTTAGTAAATTGTGCACGAATGTAGTGATTTTTGTTTATTAATGTGAGTAGTTGGAATAGAAAAAAAACACAAATTATGAAAGTTAAAAATTGATCAAATAACATAAAAGAAAGACACTGATTAGGAATGAAGCACGAATATAAAAGTTTAATAAATAAATGGAATTATTGAAATTCTTATCCACAAAAAATATATATCAAAAATCATTGAGCTTCCATCTTACACATCAGAATAGTTATCACAACTCAAACAAATAAAAAACAAATGCTGGAGAAGTTGAAATAAATCAGGAACTATATTTAGCTGTATGGCATTATAAACTAGTGCAACCCATATGGAGCTCAGAATGGAAGTTTACACAATGCCAGAAAAGACATATTTTACTGACATTTATAGCAATTTGGATACATATTGAAGGAATATGATTCAACATGGATGTCCATGTTCATGACAGGAGTATTCATAGCAACCAAACTCTGCAGTCAACCTAGGTGTACCAGAAAGAGGGAATAAAGAAAATGTGATATTCATAGCTATTAACATATACTGGGATATAAGAGAAGTAAATGCTTCTCCTCTTTGACTTCAGAATATTTTTGGATATACACCTATTCCTAATTTCACTAGGTTTTATGGCATTGTGTTTTTGCTTTTGTGAGGAACCTCCATAATGATTTTCAGAGCAGTTACAACAGGTTAAAGGTATCCCATAATATGTGGATTGTAGACCGAAATTTAAATATATCAGTGAACACATACAGCACCAACATATATAGTTTATAATTTGAAGCAATTTTAAGAAGGAAACAATTGGGCAAAAAGACAATGTTAGATGCTTAATAACAAATTATCTTGAAAAGTTGAATAAAGAGGTATAAAATGAGATTCATCAAAAGTTGTTACATGATAGAAGATGGATGAAGTATAGAAAAACAGATTCATTTGCATGGTCAATTCGACTGAAGTATATGCATATTTGTTGTACACTGATGAAACGTATTCAAAAACATAAAATACACCCAAAATATTTATGAGAGGATAGAGCAGGATCTTTCTTGAGTATATGTAATAGCAAGAATTCACTGGAGGATCAGAAATGTGAGGGAGAGAGAATAATGTTGTCAAGATATATTTTACACATATACAGAGATGGAAAAATAGGAAAAATGTGCAATTAATTAGTGCTAATTTAACAAAACGTTTTGTTCAACTTTTAAAGATGAAACTATAAAAATAACACTTAATATCATCAAATAAATATGCCATGGAAGAAAATGTACCATGTACAGATTTTCCCCAAAATTTGTTTTATTTGTTAACAAATGGATTAAAATAAAGTGTAATTATATCTGAAGATGTTAACACTTTCAAATGTCATTGCTAGAACCAGCAAAGGAAAGTCACAGAGAAGTAGAGTAAGAACAACCTGAGCGGTGGATGAAGGTACTCAGTAGAACTCTGAGGGTAAAGAATTTGCTCTCTTTTCCTCATCAACATAGAGCTAGGACACCTACATTTTGACAGAACACTTGCAATAAGAGCAATGAAGTTACTAATTTAGGTAGTAATTCATTATTTTTATTCCCTAATATTATGATGTAACTCCCAAATGATATGAGTGGTCCTAGTAGATATTCTGAGCTCATTTTCACCCAGAGTTTCTAATTGCTCCCCCTGCCAATGATTCTTCTGCTACTCCCATTTCTCCTTGTTTCTCAACTAAACTCCTGTGACCTTTTGGTTCATGAGAAAGAGCTGGAGAAATGTGAGGATGGTCTGGAGTCTGAGCTAACTCCCACTAAATCTTAGAGGATCTAGTGAAGTACCTCCACCTGGGCCTCAGAATCAGATATTAATTGACCTCTTTGTAAATGGGGAAATTCACTCCCACAGGCAGAATCTGTCATTCCTTGACTTCTCTAAAAAGATTTGGTAATAGGGTACAATTCAGAGAATGAGCTTTCTCACCACCAGCCACTGCTTTGGCAGGAAGAACAGATTCAAATCTGAAAGTGATCTCAATCCCCACAGGGCCAGTCAGAAGCCAGGAGATCACACTTCCCTCCTCATCAGGGACCATCTGCTAGGATTAGAGTCTGGACAAAGGCTAAGATGGAGATAAACTGAGACTGGGCCTAAGGGGCACTCAAAAGAATTTTCCTTTCTTTGACTTCCAGTGAGTTAATTAGACATGATGCCTCCTTCATATCAGAAAATGTACTACATGAATTAAGTCATTGCCACTTTGTGGGAGGTCAGTTTCCTCAAAGGAGAAGAGGTTAAATGCTGTGACCACCAGTTTGCTCCCTAGGCTGTTGTCTCTCCCACATCTTCCCATTCCAGGAATACATTGCTTCTTTCAGGCATTCAACTATTTATCCTGATCCTAGGCGGGCATACTATAGGCTCTTCTTTTGCGTCTCTTGCATTTGAGGTAGAATAGGTCCAGGCTCAGCTCATGCCAAGAATTAGATGCATTCTGAGAAGCTCAGATTTTTACTAAAGATCAATCATATTAAAAAAAAGTAACTGAATTAATAGCACCCTTGTATACTTGCATCTTCACTAATAGATAACTTCCTGGGTGCTCATTGTGTACTTTCAATTCTTTGGTAGCAAGCAACATTCTAGGAGTCTTTCCTGGCCACAATTTGTGAGGTTTCCACTGAAAATTGAACTTACTAGAATCTCAAAAGTTTCAGTTTGGGGGGAGGGTGGATACAAGTGGCTCATACCTACAATCCTACCTAGTCAGGAGGCTGAGATTTGAGGATGGAGGTTATAAGCTAGCCTGAGAAGAAAGTCTATGAGATTTCTCTCTACTTACGTAACAAAAAACCAGAAGTGGTACTCTGTACCAAAGTGGTAGAGGTCTAGCTTTGAACCAAAGAGCTGAGGGACCGTACTCAGGCCATGAGTTCATGCCCTGTGACCAACAAAATGTAAGTTTCATTTTTCTACTTTGGTTTCCTATTCTAACACACTATGTGCTTTATCTGTAAGTCTTACTTAAGGTTCCTGTTTCTCACTTGAGTAGATTTTTTGCCTGTCAACAATAACCAAGTCTACAAAGTCTACCTAGAGTACAATCAGCAAGTTTACAACAAATATTTATTAAGTGTGGGTGTGCAGACCTTAGACTAATTCTTACTTTAAAGAAACTATGTTTGCCTTCCTTCCACTTGAACACTTGTGTGGAAAATAGATGCATCTCTGGATTTCTTTGGTTCTTTCCAGAATCTAGTTTCTCCAGATTGTTTTTCCATTGATACAGAAAAGTTCCAAATTGTGGCTACTATTATTTATTGTATGGATAGTTTTAATCATGGGAAAATAGATTAAAAGTATTTCAAACTTCATATGTGTGAAAAATGTTCATTCATTTATCTAAATTCAAAAAACATAAATTACTAAAGGCATTGTTTCTTTGGTAGAAAGAAGAGCATGTGGATCAGAGATAGTCTTCCATGTAGGAGTCTTGGAGGATCTGACTATCTAGTGGTCTGACTTTGAATAGTAGGTTGCCATGATGGGTTTTTCCAACACTTCTTGTTTGGCAGTAGAGGCCTGGTGAAACAAACACATTTGTCTCTGACTGACTCTCTTTCAGGAAGTCCAAGGCTGATATTGATTGTGTAAGATAAGAATTGTCCTCCTATCATTTCCTTCTAAGTAATATTTTGGATTTTGGAACTTGTAGCAGCTTATATGTAACATTCTCCTGTGGAGTGATTTAAGAGTGAAACTTCAGTATCTGTGTCCTAACAAACAGTTCCTTATACTTTACAATATAAGATAAATAACAATGGTTTTCTTAGCAAATCTAGATAAATTGCGTATCATTAGCGTTATGATAAGAGTGTTTCAAAGTTTACAGATCACTTTATTTTCAAAAGAAAATCAAAGTAATCAGAATATTGATATTTTGAAATGTATATTAGGAATCATGTATATTTCCAAAGGCAATGTAGCCCACAAGACATTTCCAGTTTCTTATTTTGTCATGTATGTTATTTAATTTTACTTTTTGTCCAAATTAAAGCTTACTATGTATAACTTGTGCTACAAGAAATGGAGCACAAATTTAATTCTTTTCCTTGTTTTTACTTATTTGCATTTATCATGAAGTTGTGTGCAAAGAGGTTTCAATTACACAATTTTTTTTATTAGTAAAATGAATTTTGATTATGTTCCTTTCATCTACCTATCTTTCCCACCCCTAGCCATCCTCCAACTTATCTGGCTCCATTTTTATATATCAATCATTAATATAATAATTGTATTTGCCATCCCTTCCTCTTTTCATTAATCTGCCTTCTCTTTCCTTAAACCTCTTCCCCAGCTGAACATGATTTCCCTTTCTGCTATTTTCTTGAACTCTTCATTCTTGGTTAGTTATTCAGAGAACCACCATCACTGTAATACTCCCAAGAGCATACCAAATATTGGGTTTTGTAATTTTATTTTAATTTCAACTTGTACATAGGAATTGGCATTTAATAAGTGCGTACATGAGTACACTGGATCTTGATCAACGTCACCTCTTTCATAATTTTCCCCAATGCTCTCATTACCACCTTTTCCTCAATTTCTTCATTTGGTAGGATATCCATTAAGTTAGATCATTGCAATTCTCCCCACTTTGTTGCCTCATTTGTCTATTTCTCCCCACCTTGATCCCAGCCCTACATCTGAGTACTGGATTCCTAGTGTTTATTTTGTTGGAATGTGAGTTAACTAGTCTAAGGAATTACATTATTTGAATTATTCTCTTAACCAACCATATTTCAGTTCATACCTAGGGGTATACTTGGATTCCACCCTAAAGTGTGCATATTGTGTTGATCCAGATCATGTCTACCTTCCTAAATATCAGAAAACATATCTCCCTGGGTTTGACTTTCTTTCCTTACTTCACTTAACATAATTTTCCCCAATTTCTTTCCTTTCTTTGCAAATGATGCATTATCATTCTTTTTAATGGATAAGTAAAATTCCACTGTGCATGTAAATGTGTATGTATATATGCAAATATATAAATATATACACATATATGCATATTTATATGCATATAGCATATTCATATATATGCATATAAATATGAATATAGCGATCATATTTTCCTAAACTACCTGTCTACTGATTGGAATAGTCCATATCTAAATGTGATTTCTTGTAATATTATGCTTTTGCTTTCAAGGTTTTTGGAAACAACTTAGTATCATTTGCCTAATCCTGTGCATACAGTCTATTCTGTAACAAAAATCACTCTATAATTTCCTAGTCTGGTCATTTACATTTCTATGTATGTCGGCTCCTATAAATCACAGGGGTTCATAACTGTATATGATTCTGTTTTAGAGAGCAAGACTAAATGCTTGCTTGTATGTAGTTGACACATGCAAATAATTTATTATATAATTATATATACATACATATACATATATAATTTACATATTGATACACATATATGTATATGTATATGTACATATAGTATATATATAGTATCTTTGTGCTAGTACTAGGACTTAAATTCAGTGCCTAGGTTTTTTGCTTTTCTTTTTTGCTCAAGGTTGGCATTCTTCCATTTGAGCCATACCTCCACCTTTAGCTTTTTGGTTCTTAGTTGAAGATAAGTGTATCATGGTCCATTTTATCTTGTCTGTGAGTACCATGGTCCATTTTACCTTGTCTCTCTTGAAACTATGATCCTCAGATTTCAGCCTGCTAAATAGGTTTAAAGGCAATCAGCACTAAAACCAACCCTATTCTATTTGAATTAAAAATAAATTTAAAGAACAATAAGTTGTAGTATTTTTAAATAAATGTCTTCTCATTTAAACTAAAATACATTGCTTAATATTTTTTTCTTATTCCAACTCTCTTACCAAGAAAGAAAAGGAAAAATTCTAAAGGAAAAAAAACAAACTAAAGAACCTCTGAATTTAACAATTCTCAAGCCTGCTATCCACAGTTTCTTTGCTGGAAAATAGAACAGGATGATGTTGTCTACAAGCAAAGCAGGAGAAAATGCTCTTCACTGAAGTTGCTGCAAGTCTGATGAGGATGAGGAAAAGCAACTTTATCCAGGAAGTATCACAAAGTGTTAGCTGTGGTAGGCTGACTCTAGTGGATAAATGTAGCCTTTCTTACAGGATCTTCATAATGATGTGGAGAATAATCAAAGGTGAATATGTGATTAGAGAGGTGTGATTTCTTGAAGATGAATGTTTATATTGTAGTTTGTATACTGTTGAAAATGAGACAGTTAAGATAGGGATGTTTATGTAATTTTTCTGCTTGTAAGACAAGGAATTAGACTAGCAATACCTTTGAAAATTGATAGTAAAGTAAGGGTCCTTATAATTTATATTGCAACATAAAGTTTTACCCAATAAGTATTTGTTTATTCTGAATTAGTTTAGAAATGAAATATTATAATATTATCGAATACTCAATTATAATGACTTAAGAACATGTCAAGGACAATCACAGCTACTTAGTAGGTAGAGATCTGAAAATAGATGTTTGAAGCTAGCCCAAACAAAATAACTCTGAGACTCATACCAACAATTAGCCAAGAAAAAAGTATGAAGTTGTTCTGGGGTTCAAGTTGTAAACTTCTAGCCCTGAGCAAAATGGCTCAAGGAAAACACCAGGCCATAGTTCAAACCTCAGTACTGGCACAAAAATAACTTATGCAACTAAAACATACAAATATAATTATTTAAATAAAGTCATTCCTTGTATCCTTCACAGTATAATGACAAAACCAATTTTATACATACATAATTTATAGTAGTCATAGAATATCAGTAATTATACATATACATATATCATTTATATGTTATAATAACATTACATATATTATACATAGATTATAGTAATAACAATACTATCCACTAAATTGATATATGTTTTAGAATAGGGAATAGATTTCTTTAGTGCAACAAAGTACCTAATCACAAAAAACTATTCCTTTTGGATTATATAGCACTAACAAAGTATTTCATGTGTATTTAAGGTACTTAATGATAAAAGCCTGTGTTCATAAGCACAGGTGTTGTTGACATGGATTTATTAATCCTTAAACAATTACTCCAATTACTTCCACAAACAGTGGAAGCTTTATGATGTTCATTCAGCTATTTCTTTAGAAATTAAACCGATCTTTATTTGATAGAAAAATTATTTGATACACAGTCATTACCCATACCCTTTTCATTTAAAAATATTTATATTCTGTCGCAATTTTGTTGCCATTATAACCATAATGTAGAAGATAATGTGAATTCATCTTCTCCATAGTTCTTAAAAGGTAATGAATGTGACATTTACAGAATATCCTCAGATATTCCTGGTGGAAAACTGGATTTGAACTGGTCAGTCTTAGGTACTTGGAAATTTGCTTGGCCTTGTTGGCTAGGTCTTTTTTAGTGAAATATTGAATTCCTTTCCTAAATTGCAGAACTGTCATGAGCACTAAAACTATTCTAGTGCAAGTGCAGTGCTTGGAATGATGTCTGCACATTGTGTAGTAGCTCCCAGATAAATCTTCTTCTATCACCATGATCACAGCATCCTTCCTGAAGGCCTTCAGAAATATCTACCCAATTGATGGTGATATCTGTGAAAATTTGATTTTTACTAAAAAAAAGTTCTATTCTTCGCATGAAACAATGAAAGTAATTTTAGGGCTGTCCTGTGGCTTTTATTCTAAAGGAGTTTTGCCTAAATTTCATTTACTATATAAATGGTAACAGTAGCGTTCTTTAGTGCTGCCTTTCATGTTTCTAGTCTGTGTACCATCTGGAATACAATTGTAACTTAGTTCATAATCTTTGTTACCAGAATAAAAAATACGTGTCATTTCAATAACAAGACAATTATATGCTAATATTTTCCTGAAATATATTTCTGATTTCTTTTACACCCATAAAGGACAGCTCAGAACAGGGAAAGAGTATTATAAGAAATAATAAAAAATATTATAATGGTGGGCTTAATGGCAAAGTGTAATATGTAACAAAACCAATGGTAGGTTAATTTGCTCTTTTTGCTATTCTCTCTCCCTTCTTTGTAGAAAGGTTCTCACTATGAAGTGACAAATGATCTAGACCTTTCAAGCCTTGTCTCAGTGACAGAAGTGATGGGATTAAGGATATGTGCTGCCATGACTGCCTTTAAGGAAGTTCATAATAAAGCAATACCAACACATATAAAGCAACATTTGTGAGTGATGTGTATTCACTTCCTCAATTGCAGAAATTAAATTCATATGTCAAAACATCAAATTATTTACATTACAATATGTGCATTCAACTGGAATCCCTAACACCTCCACAAATCAAATGCAAATAAAAGCTCGATTTCAAAAACCAACATCTAATGCAGTATCTGAAATACAAGAAGATACACATAAAACCTAAAGGAGTGAGATATTTCACACTGGCAAGAGCATTGATACCTGGATTTTAAACCAGGGCTTGAAAAGATCAGATGTCACTAAATATGTGATTAAATTTCAGAATTGTCCTTGGTCTCAACATTGGAGGTACAATTCAAAGGCAGCTAAGTTGCTGCAGTATTGTTGCTGCAGATTTAGTGTGACCCTCCCTAATAATGGTAATGTACAGAGGAGAAGCTAAGTCAGTAAAAGGTATAATAGGAAAGTTTCTCCACTGAGAAAAATTGCAGGGGTGATCCTCACTCTTGCGTTGAGAATGTACAGCCCATCTCATTTTACTTTAGGCTCTAGCATATTTCTGATCTGAAGACAATTATAACACATCTGTGTGCAATGAGTGTGAGCAGCGAGCAATGTAGGTGTGTATTACTATAATACACATAAAAACCTTAGAGGTAGGGGATGACATGACCCTCACACTTCATTCTATGTTGTTGAGTTTCATGGAGAAATATTCATAATTAGGTAATTCCGACTAATCTAAGTCTGAGTCAGGAAATTGATATAAGACTTTAGGGTCATCCACTCGTGTCATGTGGTTTGTGACCTATGAAATAAATCATATTATTTCACAATGTATATATGTTTGTGAAAATTTATGCCATACCGCATACCAAATATACAAAAGGGACAACTATCCATCTCTTATATTAGCAGAAATAAAGATACTGCAGAAATGTACTTCCTTGCTAGTGTATCACAGGATGACTGCTTTCGTGTCTTTCCAGATGCTCTTGTTATTTTATGTATCTTCTTTGGGAAAAAGTGTATCAACAGATTTTTTAGAGGTGTTCATATCAGTACTGTTGAGGATCTTCTTTGGAAAAGTTAGGAAAGTGTGTTTCCACAGTTTGTTTTGAGGTGTTCCGAATATCAGTACTGTCACTAACTGCAACAATAGAACAGCACAGATGATGGGATACCTGGACAAAGAACTGAGAGGGATAGGAAAGAAGACACCAGGGGACCAGAAGGCTCATTTTTCTGGATCCCCAAATCCTTCTTAATACGCTTTATATTCATTTTAATACAGGGTTTTGGTCAATGGTTACAGGTATGTGCACAAACTATGGCATCAATCTAGTCATTAACATGAACTATTGTTTGTATACATCGTGACAATTAACTCCCTTAAGGTTAGGGTGCAGAAGGGAGCAATAAGCATATCAACCATAACACAGACAACAATATTATCTCCAAGGTCTTAATCTTTTAGTGTCCTAACAGCTTTAACTTAAATAAATTTAAGGCAGAAAATTATGTGCCTGTCATCACTTGACTGTTTGCCCTTTCCAGGGCATAGCTTTCAGCCTTCTGAGTGCTGTTTGAGATGGCTTTTCTATCTCTTATCCCTTTCCAGGTCTCATGACTCAACTGTAGAAATCATCACATGTATGCTTACAGATGTATTATTTTGAAAATGATATTTTTTCTAGAATAGATTCACTTTATAAACTTAATATTCCCTTGCTCTCCCTCTGCCTCTCTCTCCCTCTTCCTTTCCTTCTCTCTCTCCTTCCCCTCTTTCTCTATATTCTCTCTAGTAATGAGATACTCCAAGCCTCAAACTCTATGTGTGTGTGTGTGTGTGGGGTGGGGGGGTAATGAAATTAGTCTCCAAGCCTCAAACTCTTGCTTGGTTTTTTCACTCATGACTGAGGCTATACTACTTGAGCCAAGGTTTCACTCTGCCTTTGACTGCACAAGTGAACATAAACGTCTCATGGATTACTACTGCAAACAGCTGTGAACCTTGATATTTCAATCTTAGCCTGTTTATATAGGAATATTGATAGAATACTGGCATCCACCTTTATTATCAAGTATTTTTGTTTTGTTTTGTTTCTTGCTGTTGTTTTTGTCCATTCAAAATATGTAAGGAAAGCAAATTTTTCATAAACAGGGCTCTTCAAATAAAATATATGTTGTTGAAAGATTACCTTAATTATGTTATTCTTCTGCATGACTTTTATTACTTGGCATGTACATTATGCAATTTGATTTCTTGAATTCTATTGTTTCACACAGTCGAGTTATATATATATATATATATATATATATATATATATATATAATTTTCCTTGTCTTGGTTTATAATGTGTTAGTTGTTTCAAAGCAGTTTATTAAAGATTAACTCTGTACTACTGAAGCAAGTCTTTTATGATTATTCAATGTCCTTCTTGTGGCACCGTGTGAGTACCAGGTAGTTTCCTGTAATCACTCCACATGTTTTAGAAGTCACTGCCAGACACTTTTCTGAACTCATATGAGTTCATTGTTATGCCAAATATGCAAGGGCATCCTTTGTAATTCTCCTTGGATTTTCATTGTTGTAAGTCCTGTGATGGTCATGTTGATTTTCTCCCCTGTTGCTTTCATCGTTGTATCTTGGGAACTACTGATATTTACTATTTTATTCACTCCATTCTCTTTGTGACTTGGCCTGTATACCTCTCACAGCAGAGGGCCAGATATTGGTAATATTTAATTTACTCTTTATTTCAGACATATATCTTTACTTTCTAACAATACATTCATTGAGTTCATTCTGTACATTTTAATGTTTTGATAATGATTACTGAATTTCCACGGCTTTGCCTGTTATTTGCCTTCAGGGAAGAACATAGCTCAGTAACTGTACCCTAGGTAAATGAAGGAATACAATCATGCCTCAGTAGATGTTGTTCAATGGATAATGTTTACTTCATGGTCTGCCTGCCTGATTCCTTTACATTATTTTTCAGTGTAGACCTGTCTTCTGGAAAATATTTGTGGGCCTCATGAAGATCAATTCCTAGTGTAAGCAGTCATTAATTTTATTCCATAATTATTTTATGATACCCTCTGAGTTTCTTCAGGGTCTGCATAGTAGTGCTTCACATTCTTGGATACGTTTTAAGTATCGATGCATCCAATGATAATTGCTCAAGTCACCATTTGGATGATCGAAAAGAAAACCATACTGCAATCTCACCATACGACAATTTTCAAGTTTTAAATTCTTCTAGATTAAAATTAATGCTGGAAGATTAAACATTCTGTATATTTTATATTTTGCTAAGTATTTAGTTTTAGTTTAGGTTCCAATATAGAAGCATAGAGTTACTATTTGCTTGGTTTTAGTATTTCTAAAATATTCAGAGGAAAAATTCTATTAATTCACAATTTGAGGAAAATAGAGTGTCCATTATGACTAAATATAGTTTATAGTTTTATAGTTTATAGTTTTTGTGTTACAAAGGTGGTGGTGGGGAATCAAGTCCAGTGTTTCATATGTCTTAATCTACTTTTTTCCTCTGAGCCTGATGTGATCTGTGGTTTTATAGAAAAAGTTCACAAGGAAGGAATTACTTGGTTAGTTTATCCAGTATCTCTCTCATACATAAAAGTAATTTAATTCTACACTGACAGAAAATGGTAGTCTTATGTTGCATTTATTAGTAGTAACTATTTTTTTCTAGCCCTTCTCTTCACTGTCAATGTCTTGCCTGTTTTCTATCCTCCCCTCCCAGGAAACTTGACTTGATCCACTGGAAATGCCTTTCCAGTCAGCTTCTTCCTTAGAACGCCCACCTTTAACTAACTTACTCTGAGAATTTATAGAAGGGCTACCAGAGAGTAAGTTAGTTCAGAATCAGTCAGCAAGGAAAGTAATAATATCTCCACATCGAAAGCCAGGCATGTTAGAATGCACAGGTGATCCCTCCAATCGGCAGACAGAGGTGAGGAATTTAGACTCTGTTTGGCCCTCAGCAAAACTGATAAACTATGAGCAAAGTAAATCAAAAAAGGAATGTTGTTTAGAAAACAAAATATGTAAATTCATAGTCATGTGCTAAAGAAGGAAAAGAAAAAGAACGAAGAAAAAGAAAGAAAAGAAAGGAGGGAGGGAGGAAAATAAGAGGGAGGGAAAAAAGAAAGGGAGAAAGAAAGGTATAAATAAAAATCTCAGCATGTGTTAGATGTTAATAATGACACTAAATCATTTTAGCTATTATGCAGAGCTCACCACCTCCCTGGAAAGCTCCTCCAGCTCCACCACATGCCTCTCCACCTCCCACATCCACTCCCTCTATGCCCTGCCTTGCTCCCCAGACAAACCGCCTTTGGGGCCGCTCCCTCAGATCCACACTCTGCTCTATCAGGTGTCCTGCCCATAATTATCCTGTACCCTTGTAGCCCTTCCACTCCTTCCCAAATCCCCATCTCCAGCTTGCCCCAATGCTTCAAGCCCTGCCCTGCTCCAACAGAAAACACCCATTACCCTATCCCATCTCTCAACACCCATATTGCTCCACCTGAAACCACTGCACCAGTTGGCTTCCCTCTGGAATCCATGCCAGTTTCAACTGGAAACCCCTGTCCCTCCCTAGTCCCTTCTTTTAAGGTTGCCTTGCCCTACTGGAAACCCAGCCACAGTAGGCTTGGTATTGCCTTGCAATACCGAAATCCCCACCCAACTGTGCTCCCTGTCTGGAAGTTGTGGCTGGGTTTACTGAAAAACTTGTCCTAACTAGTCTAATCCATTGGATTCTCTCCCTGGTCACACAAAGCCCTGGTCCTAAAAAGGCTTGTCAACTGTTACCTCATCCTGCTCCATAGAAACATCACTTCCACCTTACCACATGCCTCAAAGTCCTACCATGCTCTACCAGAAACCCTGCCCCTTACTAGCTTACTCCTTCCTAGCACTGCTCTTCCCTCCCAAAGCCACACCCCCAAAAAGCCTCTCACTGATAGCCCTGCCTTCCTCCACCAGAAACACCACCTTCTGTCAGGCTCTTCCCTCAATTCGCCACCCTGCTCCACGGGAAACCCCACCCTGCCTATCCCGTAGAGGGTCACAGTGCTCCACCAAAAACCCTCCTCCCCTATAGCCTTGTTCTTCCATTTCAAAGTCCTGTCTGCAAAAAACAAGCCCCCCTGTTGCCCTGCCTTCTTACTCTGAAAACCAGACCCCCTGTCAGCCTTCTTCCTAAAGCCCTGCCCTGTTCCCCTGGAAACCCCACCCCTAACAAGTCTAGTCTTTCTCGTCCCCTCCCTACTGTCTCATAGCCCTACTCGTACTGGCCTCTACCCTCAAAGCCCTGCCCAGTTCCACCACAGAGCCTTTGTAAATAATAGCTTCTCCAGAGAACCTGACAGGGCTCCACCAAGATCCCTACACAACCTCATCCAGGAAGGTCACCTAGTAACTGTTTTATTCCAAATGTGATTTTATATTGGTCATAGAATTCACACTAATCAATAGGATAAAATAGCAGTATTGCAAACAGGAAACATAAAAATGAGATAGCTATTAGATGTCTAAGTCTTGTTTGGGGTTTATTTAGGCTTCTGCCAAATAAATAAATGATGGTAAAATAGTTAAAATGATTAGTGTCATTATTAACATCTAACACATGCTGAGATTTTTATTTATACCTTTCTTACTCCCTTTCTTTTTTCCCTCCCTCTTATTTTCCTCCCTCCCTCCTTTCTTTTCTTTCTTTTTCTTCATTCTTTTTCTTTTCCTTCTTTAGCACATGACTATGAATTTACATATTTTGTTTTCTAAACAGCATTCCTTTTTTGATTTACTTTGCTCATAGTTTATCAGTTTTGCTGAGGGCCAAACAGAGTCTAAATTCCTCACCTCTGTCTGCCAATTGGAGGGATCACCTGTGCATTCTAACATGCCTGGCTTTCGATGTGGAGATATTATTACTTTACTTGCTGACTGATTCTGAACTGTGATCATCTCAAAATTCTATCTCTTCAGTTAATGATGTGAACTCCAGTAGCCTGCCCTCACTATAGATTGTCTAAATGAGTGATTGAAGGCAGTTTGATTTTAATCTCTTTTTTGCCAGTCCTATGGCTTGAACTTTGGAACTTTCTGTCGCTACGATGTTTTGGCTCAAGGCACTTGAGCGACAGTGACATTTCTTGTTTTTTTTTTTTTATGTGATTATTTGGGAACAAGACACTCACAGACTTTCCTGCTCAGGCTGGGTTTGAATAATTATGCTCATGTCTCAGCATCCCAAATAACGAGAGTTACAGATGTAAGGCACTTTTGCATGCCTACAACTTGAGTTTAATCACTGGCATAATTATTAAAATAGGTTTGTTGCTTTTAAAATATAGGGTAAGTAAGTTTGAAAATATAGTTTCACTAATCAGATATTTTGGAAAGTAATTTGATTCTCATTATAAATATCTCTACCAGATTTAAGGACTTACTTTTGCTGTTTGTCATTTTGTATGTAATTTTTGAAAATAAACTTTATTTTTTGCAAAAGGGATAAAAGACTTTGAATGGCCTGATATGCTATCTCACATCTATGATCACTGTTTGTCAGAAGTCAGAGATCTACAGCATCACAATGTGAACATAGCCTCGCCAAAAATGTATGCATACCAATCTCAACAACAAGTGAAGCATGAAGACTCATACCATTAATCTCAGCAACACAAGATGCATAGGTACGAGTAACATGGTCCATGCATTGCCTACATAAGAGAGATTGAAAGTTAACCTAAAAGTACAAAAGACAAGAGGCATGTAAACATTAGTTATAAAACTAAATGCATGTAAAATTAAATGCATTTTAAAAATAACATATTCATTCATTTTAATTATGAATTTGATTTTATAACTGCATTTCTCCACCCTTTATTTGCTCATTAATGTGCCTTTCAGGACTTGATTCCACCCCCACATATGAATACTCAATTCTGGGTGCTTATTTTGTTGGGCTGTGAGTTAGCTTTTCTAAAAAATTACATCTTTTAAGTTCTACTAGAACTTAAAAAAGATATTTTAGTTCTCACACTTGTGTACAACAAATGTACACAATTGTATATTATATATTTATAGATTAACTATATCTTTCTCATTTGAGGTTAAACATGTATTCTTAGTTTCTGTATATTTATAGATTAACTATATCTTTCTCATTTGAGGGTAAACATATATTCTTAGTTTCCCTTGGCTTAATTTACTTCACTTAATCTGGTTTTTAAGAGGTCTTACCATTTCTTTAAAATGATGGAGTGTCATACTTTCTAATGGATGGGTATAATTCCATTGTGCATATATACCAACTTTTCCTGATTTATTATTCAACTAAGTGAAAATGACTAAATCTCATTTCTTGTATTTAGTGTGATTGATCCCTCAATGATGTAGCATTTAAGTTTGCATAGCTTTTGTATTTCTGTGTTTCTATGTGTTTTATGTTGTGGTTTTGTTTTTATTTTTTATGCTCCTTCTGGCATTGGCATTCAGGGCCTTGCACACTTCCTTAACATTTTTCATTCAAAGTCTGCATTCTACCACTTGAACTACAACTCTGTTTGAGGCTTTTAGCTGATGAATTGCAGGTGAGAGCCTTGTGATCTTTCATCCAGGCTTGCTTCACAATTCAATTCTGAATAGCTAGGATTATATGCAAGTGTAAGCAGCACCTGGGAGATTCTCTATGTTTTATGCTTTTGTTGTCAATATGCTGGGAAACAACTTGACCTTATTTAGCTAATATTATGAATACAATCGTTTCTCTAATAAAAAGAACTTTTGTCTCAGACGGCAGAGTGCAGTGGAAAGGATAGCAGGGGGGAGGGGGGAATGGGAAGGGATGGAAATTGGAAACAAAGGAGGAGGCAGCAGTGCTTGATAAGAAATGTACTCATTACATTGCCCATGTAATTGTAACCCCTCTGTACGGTATTTTCACAATAAAACAAAGAATTATTTGGTAGAATTTGAAAATATATTTGAGTAATAAATAGAATAGAAAAAAATATTAAGTTCGCTATTTTTTATCACTGCATATCTTTTTGTCTAAGTATAAATCCCAGACTTAAGCTAAGGGCCTAGAATAAGCAAAATGGCTTCTAGAGCTTAGATTATTTCTTTCCACAGAAGATGAGAGCAGCAGAAAGAAAACCGGTCCACAAACTGCAGAAGGAAGAGAGGGTTTAATGTCTCCTTAATTCTTAGGTTTCAATGCTCAATGAGGAACCCTCAGTACAGAGGACAGGTTAAGGACCTAACAGTTCCTGTGCTGTTCTTCATAGGAAGCAGACTCCGGTCTCCCATCACGACTGAGTGATTATCTTGGCTGGGTTCTGAGAGGGTCCAGGAGGGCTCTGTCATGGTCACTGGAGATTCAGGATTGCTCTCTAAGACAATGACATAGAGGAAAGTGGTTACAAGGCCTCAGTCCGTGTTTTGTCAGGTTTAGGTGATTTGTTACAGGCACTAATGCCTTCTGACTAACAATGGAAATATATTATCAGGTTCCAGGCCAAAAATTTATCATGACATGTGTTAGCTTGCACAATTTCCTAATGAAAGCCAACAAAATATAATGCCCTCTGGACATATTCTCATCAATATTTATTAGTTAAAAAGTTATAAAATCAAGTTCATGACGAGGAAAAAACCCAGATAAAAACAAAATTTCAGGGGCATTTACAAAAAATGTTGTTCTCTACATATCAAAAGTGACAAATTAAAACTTAATGAATCTGCATAAGTTAAATTGATTACTTTTTTTCTAATATTGCAACTTTCTTTTACATTACAACTACTTAATAAAAAGAAGGTAGGCCAAGCACTACCAGTGGCTCACATCTAGCTGTAACTCTAGCTATTTAGAAAGATGAGACCTGAGGAAAGTGGATTGAAGTTACCCCAGGTAGGAAAATCTGTGAAACTTTTATCTCCAATTAACAATTCAAAATCCAGAAGTGGAAGTTTGATTTAAGTTGTAGAGTGTCAGCCGTGAGTAAAAAATGCTAAAGGTTAGCTCCTTGAGTTCAAGTCCCAGTATAGACACACACACACACACACACACACACACACACACACACACAACATATCTCAAAAATAACCAGAGACCAGGAAACAGAAACAAGATAATAATTTTCTTTATTTTCTTTCATTTTTTTCCTCCTCTTTTGTTTCCCCTTCCCATACCTTTCCCCCCTCTCACTAAGCATCCCCCCCAGCCGAAGTTGTAAAGTTCCTTTTCGACATAACGATTTGTACATCTCATTGTTAAAATGGGCCCACCTGTATCCCTATTTAAACGATTGTTTTTTTCCCCTTTCCCTCCACAAATTATACCAACATCAAATACAGTGAAAACAGGGCTTATACCGTGGGAGAGGGACATACAAAACAACAAAGAAATCATCTTATGTAAGAAACAATTGCATGAAAGCAAAAACAGTTGGAGCTTATCTTGGGGTTCATTTCACCTAACATCAACTTATCTGACCTTTTTTGCTTGTCTCAGACATATTTGTCATTTTTTTCATTTATCTCTCTTTGGGAATGTAAAGGGGCCTAGAAATGGAGGCACAAAAGATAAACATATGCAGCAGTGGTCCTCAGTTGAGACTATGTTGAAAGTGCACTATGAAACTTGTTGGTAGGGAAGGAGAGGAAAACTGGAAAAGACAAAAGGGAAGGGTGACATTGTCCACAAAGCAATGCACTCATGGAAATAGAGCTGTGGCTCAAGATGAGTGCCATTCTTCCGCAAAAGGGCTCAGGGACAGTGCCCAGGCCCTGGGTTTAAGCCTCATGACTGAGTATAATAAAAAGAATGACAAAGGAAAAGATCCTTAAAGCTGTCAAGGAGAAAAGGGTAATCACCTATAAAGGGAAACCAATTAGAATCACCTCAGATTTCTCAGCAGAGACAATCAAAGCAAGAAGAGCCTGGAATGATGTATGCCATGCCCTAAAAACAAACAACTATCAACCAAGAATACTGCACCCAGCTAAACTCTCCTTCATAACTGAAGGCCAAATAAAAACCTTCCATAGCAAAGAAAAATTGAAACAATACATCTCCACCAAACCAGCCCTACAAAAGATTCTTAAAGATGTCCTACACATAGAAAACCAACAAGACCGCAACAAAGGCCAAGAAACTGCACCCAAACTGAGAATCCAAGAACCATAGGAAGAACCCAGTTTTCGCAGCGCCCAAGAAGGTGGATAACATGGCAGGAACTCCCAAATACCTCTCAGTCCTATCTCTTAACGTTAACGGACTGAACTCTCCAATTAAGCGACATAGACTGTCTAGTTGGATTAAAAAAGAAGACCCTTCTTTCTGCTGCATGCAGGAGTCACATCTTGCCCGTAAAAACAAACACATTTTCAATGTTAAAGGCTGGAACAAAATCTACCAAGCAAACGGACCCCATAAACAGGCAGGAGTTGCAATCTTAATATCAGATAAAATAGACTTCAAATTAAAATTCGTGAGAAGAGATAAAGAAGGTCTCTACATACTAATTAAAGGATCTCTCCTTCAGGAGGATATTACAATTCTAAATATCTATTCGCCAAACAATGGAGCACCCAAATTTATCAAAGAAACACTACTTTCCCTCAAATCCTATATAGATCCAAAGACATTAATTGTTGGGGATTTTAACACACCACTCTCCCCACTAGATAGATCAACTCGGCAAAAACTCAACAGAGAAACCGCAGATCTAAACAGCTGCATAGATCATCTAGACTTAACAGACATCTACCGAACATTTCACCCAGCAGCATCAGAATACACGTTTTTCTCAGCAGCACATGGAACGTTTTCTAAAATAGACCACATTTTAGGCCACAAAGCAAACTTGTCTAAATTCAGAAACACTGAAGGTATACCTTGCATTCTCTCTGACCACAAGGGAATAAAATTAGAACTCAACACCAAAAGCCACCAAAGAAAGTCCAGTATCACATGGAGGCTGAACAACACACTGCTGAATCAAGAGTGGGTCATGGAAGAGATTAGAAAGGAAATTCAAATGTTCATGCTATTCAACAAAAATGAACACACAAATTACCAGCTCCTCTGGGACACAACAAAGGCAGTACTCAGAGGCAAGTTTATAGCTCTGAGCTCCTACATCAACAAATTGGAGAGATCTGAAATTAACAATTTAATGACACATCTAAACCTCCTTGAAAAAGAGCAGCAAGATAAACCCCAATCCAGTAGACGGAAAGAAATAATCAAAATTAAATCAGAATTAAATGAATTAGAATCCAAAAAAACTATAGAAAGAATCAACAAAACAAAGAGTTGGTTCTTCGAAAAACTTAACAAAATTGACAGAGCCTTAGCAAATCTTATCAGAAAAAGAAGAGAACACACCCAAATTAATAAACTCAGAGATGAGAATAGAAACATCACCACGGAAACAACCAAGATTCAGAACATTATAAGGGAATACTTCTCAAAACTTTATGCTAATAAGTTTGAGAACTTGACAGAAATGGACCTTTTCCTAGCAAATATTGACATGCCAAAACTAAACCGAGATGAGTTAAACCAGCTTAACAGGCCCATATCAAGCACTGAAATAGAAACAGCAATAAGAGACCTCCCAGCTAAGAAAAGTCCAGGACCAGATGGTTTTACAGAGGAATTTTACAAGGCCTTCAAAGCAGAGCTCACACCAATACTCCTCCAACTCTTCAATGAAATTGAAAGAGAAAGCTCACTACCGAACACATTCTATGAAGCCATCATAACCCTCATCCCAAAACCAGGCAGGGACTCATCAAAGAAAGAGAACTATAGACCCATTTCTTTGATGAACATTGATGCAAAATTTCTCAACAAAATTTTGGCCAATCGACTTCAACAATTCATCCAAAAAATCATACACCACGATCAAACAGGATTCATTTCAGGGATGCAAAGCTGGTTCAATATACGCAAATCTATTAATATTATTCATCACATCAACAGGAGCAAGAATAAGAACCACATGGTTATCTCAATAGACGCAGAAAAAGCATTTGACAAGATCCAACACACCTTTATGATGAAGGTTTTGGAAAAATTAGGAATCCATGGAACATTCCTCAATACAATAAAGGCTGTATATGACAAACCTACAGCCAGCATTATACTCAATGGTGAAAAACTAAAGCCATTTCCTCTTAACTCAGGAACAAGGCAAGGATGCCAACTCTCTCCACTTCTCTTCAATCTAGTATTAGAATGCCTAGCGACAGCAATAAGACAAGATGCAGACATAAAGGGGATCCAAATAGGGAAAGAAGAAATAAAACTCTCCCTCTTTGCAGATGACATGATCTTGTATTTAAAGAATCCCAAAGACTCCACTCCCAAACTACTCAAGCTGATTCAAAACTTTGGCAAAGTAGCAGGTTATAAAATTAACCCCCAAAAATCAATGGCTTTTCTGTATGCCAACAATGAGAAAAGTGTGGCTGAAATTAGGAAAGCAACTCCATTTGTAATAGCCCCACAAAAAATAAAATAACTCGGAATTAACTTAACTAAAGAAGTGAAGGACCTCTATGATGAAAACTTTAAAATCTTGAAAAAGGAAATCAACACAGAACTTAAAAAATGGCAAAACCTCCCATGCTCCTGGATTGGAAAGATTAACATCGTGGAAATTGCAATACTTCCCAAGGCTATCTACAAATTCAACGCAATAACTATCAAAATTCCACCCTCATTCTTCAAGGAAATAGAAGAGGCAATCCAAAAATTCATATGGAACAATAAAAGACCCCGAATAGCAAAAACGCTCCTCAACGGAAAGAACACTGCTGGAGGAATATCAATACCAAATTTCAAACTCTACTATAAAGCCATAGTAATCAAAACAGCTTGGTATTGGCATAAGAACAGACCTCAGGACCAATGGAATAGAATTGAAAACCCAGAAATGAACCTACAGACCTATAGCCATCTAATCTTCGATAAGGGAGCTAAAACAATAGAATGGAAGACAGACAGCCTCTTCAGTAAATGGTGCTGGCAAAACTGGTTAACTACATGTAGAAAACTAAAGCTAGATCCTTATATATCACCCTGCACCAGAATCAACTCCAAATGGATCAAAGACCTTGAACTCAAAGCAGACACTCTGAAAACATTACAGGATGGAATAGGAGAAACCCTGGGTCTCCTTGGCTCAGGCCGAAATTTTCTGAATAGAGACCCGGAAACACAACAAATCAAAGAAAGGTTGGACAAATGGGATTGTATAAGGTTGCAGAGCTTCTGCAGGGCAAATGACATAGCTAGCAAGATCAATAGAAAGCCCACGGACTGGGAGAAGATCTTTACTAGCCATACAACGGACAAGGGTCTCATATCTAAAATATACTTGGAACTCAAAAAATTAAACCACCCAACAACAAATCCTCAAAGAAACAACTGCCCAATAAGTAAGTGGGCGAAAGACTTAAAGAGAAGCTTCACTGAAGAAGAAAGAAGGATGGCCAATAGACACATGAAGAAATGTTCAACATCCCTAGCCATAAAAGAAATGCAAATCAAAACAACATTGAGATATCACCTCACTCCAGTTAGAACGGCAAAAATCAAGAACTCTAACAACAACAGATGCTGGAGGGGATGTGGACAGAAAGGAACCTTACTTCATTGTTGGTGGGAATGTAAACTTGTTCAACCACTTTGGAAAGCAGTATGGAGGTTCCTCAAAAGAGTTCACATAGAGCTCCCCTATGACCCAGCAATCCCACTTTTGGGCATTTACCCTAATGTTTACAAACAAGACCACACTAAAGCTACCAGCACAACTATGTTTATTGCAGCATTATTTACCATAGCTAAGATATGGAACCAACCCAGATGCCCCTCAGTAGATGAATGGATCAAGAAAATGTGGTATATATACACAATGGAATTCTATGCCTCCATCAGAAAGAATGACATTGCCCCATTTGTTTGGAAATGGAAAAACTTGGAAAAAATTATATTAAGTGAAGTAAGCCAGGCCCAAAGAAACGTAGGTCCCATGGTTTCCCTTATTTGTAATATCTAGTATATGTATGAGTCAAATGGAAAAGGTCAGATAATGTGATGTCAGGAAAATGAACCCTTAGATGTGTATTTTAATGTTTTTTTTTTCTTTCATGCATGTGTTTCTAACACATTTATAAGATTATCTCTTTGTTGCTTTGTATGTCCCTCCTCCACAGTATAACCCCTGCTTTCACTATATTTGATGTCAGTATAACTTGTGGAGGAGATGGGGAAAAACCAGTTGTTTAAGGATACAGGTGGACCTGTTGCAACAATGAGAAGTACAAGTTGTCATGTCCAAAACGAGCTTTACAACGTTGGTGCTGGAGGGGGGGGGGAAGGAGAAGGATTGGGATTAGGGTGGGAGGGGGGAGGCTGGGAAGGGATGTGAAGGATAAACAAAGGAGGAGGCTGCAATGCTTGGTAAGAAATGTACGCATTATCCTGCCCATGTAACTGTAACTCCTCTGTACAGTATGTTCACAAATAAAATTAAATTAAATTAAAAAAAAAAAGAAATGTAGTCATTACCACACTTATGTAACAAAACCCTCTACATCACAATAATAATAAAATTATAATAATGAGGAAGTTAATAAAAACAAACCTTTGAGACGGAAAAACTGAGAAAGCAAGGGAGGGGCTGACATTTCCAAAAAGAAATATACTCATACCTAAATTGTATGACTATATCCTCTGTTTAAATCACCTTTATAATAACAATATAAAGGGAAAAAAAACCAGAAATAGTGCTGGAGGAATAACTCAAATGGAAGAAGATCAGACTAATATGTGATAGCATTTTCAAACCCCATTATCAATTTCCCATTCAAAAATGGTTCTTCTCGTCACTTTTATTTCCCTAACTTATGAGAGGGGGTGCAAACCTTTAAAGAGTGAGGAATAGGTCATATATACAGGAGAAATTTAATCTATCAGGCAGAGAACAGTACCTGTAAAGAACAGTACTTGCTAGAATACATGTTGACTAGAACACATGCTGACGCCATGTTTTCTGAAATAAAAAAAAAAAAAAAAACTAGTTGAATTTGAATACAGGCTGCACTGTACACTAGCAGGGGATTGAAAGTTAACTAAAGTCTCTGGACTCAAATTGTTCATAGGTAAAGTGAAAATAACAATACTTATTTCACAGGATTATGAGACCTGGATGTCATCAAACATGGAGCAGGTTGTGTCTTAGGTATGTGTGCAACACTCAAACACTGCTGGGGGAGGGAATATAAACTGGATAATGTTTACCATATTACTTAACAGTAATACAGCAACTACTACAGGCTGACACCTGTAATCCTACTTACAAAAGAGGCTGAGACCTGACGATCTAGGTTCTAAGTCAGCCTGGACAGAAAGTGGATGACACTCATGTCCAATGACTTCTACATTGAGCCACCTTCCTAGCCCTAGTATTGTTTATAGACAGCTCTTGGATCAAATAGAATGATTCCTATGTCCATATAAATTCTGTGATTCTGAACATGACATGAACCATTGGTTTTATTCATGCTCAACAGGAATGAAAAGTTCATTCTAATTAGTTTAATACAATCCTTAAGTTATTTTAAACGTATGTTGAAAGAAAATGCTACTGTTTTATTATACATCCCAAAGCTATTTACAAATTCAATATGCTACCTATCAATATTCCAACCTCATTCTTCAATGAAATAGAAGAGGCAATCCAAAAATTCATATGGATCAATAAAAGACAATGAATAGCAAAAATGATCCTTAACAGAAAGAACAGAGCTGGAGGAATATCAATACCAAATTTCAAACAAGCCACAGTCATCAAAACAGCTTGATACTGGAACAAGAACAGACCTGAAGACCAATGGAATAGAATTGAAAACCCAGAAATGAACCCACAGGCCTATAATCTTCTAATCTTCGATAAGGGAGCTAAAAAATAGAATGGAGGAGAGACAGCCTCTTCAGTAAATGGTGCTGAAAAAATTGGTTAATCACTTGTAGAAAACGAAAGCTAGATCCATATATATCACCCTGCACCAGAATCAGCTCCAAATGAATCAAAGCCCTGGGAGTCAAAGCAGACACTCTGAAAACATTACAGGATGGAATAGGAGAAATCCTAGGTCTCCTTGGCACAAGCCAAAATTGTCTTAAAAGAGACTCAGAAACAAAACAAATCAAAGAAAGGTTGGACGAATGGGTTTGCATGAAATTGCAGATCTTCTGCATGGCAAAGGACATAGGTATCAAGATCAATAGATAACCTACAGATTGGGAGAAGATCTTCACTACCCATACAACGGACAAGGGACTCATATCTAAAATATACCTGTAACTCAAAAAATTAAATCCCCCAAAAAACAAATCCTCAAAGAAACAACTGCCCAATAAATAAGTGGGCTAAAGACTTAAAGAGAAACTTTTCTGAGGAGGAAAGAAGGATGGCCAATAGACACATGAAGAAATGCTTAACCTCCCTAGCCATAAAAGAAATGCAAATCCAAACAACATTGAGATACCACCTCACCCGAGATAGAATGGCTATACTCAAGAACTCTAATAACAACAGATGCTGAAGGAGATGTGGACAGAGGAAACTTACTGCATTTTTGGTGGGAGTATAAACTTGTTCACCACTTTGGAAAGTAGTATGGAGGATCCTCAAAAGACTCCACATAGAGCTCCCCTATGACCCAGCAATCCCACTTTTGGGCATTTACCTGAATTATCACAAACAAAACCATATTAAAGCTACTAGCAAAAGTATGTGTATTGCAGCATTATTTACAATAGCTAAGATATGGAACCAACCCAGATGCCCCTCAGTAAATGCATGTTCCTGGTAAATGTTTATTGTTTTTTTTTTTGTATGTTTTTGCCACAGGTCATGGGGACTGAACTCTGTGACTGTCCGCTGTCCCTCAACTCTTCTCCTCAAGGCTAGCTTTGTACAACTTCAGCCATAGTGCCATTTCCGGCTTTTTTTTTCTTTTTGCTTATGTGGTGCTGAGGAATGGAACCCAGGGCCTCGTGCATGCAAGGCAAGCACTCTACTACTAAGCTACCTTCCCAGCCCCCTTCCTGGTTAATGTTTTATCCAAAATTTTATATTTGTCATAGATGTCATACTAATTACCAAGGCAAATAAACACTATTAGGCAAAGGAATTTAAAATATGGTAGCAGATATTAGATTTGTTAGCCTGGTTTGGGATTATGCTACTAGCACATATATGTTGTGTGAAAATGTGTGAAGTTGCTGCCTTACACGGCAAATAATTATTCACATTATCAGCTTGGTAAGATATTATAAGGTATAGTTATATTTCTAGGCAATTTTGTGTACAAGTGAATAATAGCCTTAAAATGATACTTTTCCCCAAATTTTCCCCTTTTTATTTTTGTCAGTCATGGATCTTGAACTCTGGGCTTTGGCCCTGTCCCTGAGCTCTTCAGATCAAGTCTAGTGCTTTACCATTTGAGCCACAGTGCTATTTCTGGTTTTCTAGTGGTTAATTGGAGGTAAGAGTCTCACTAATTTTTTACCAGGTTCAGTTTTGATCCACCATCCTCAGATCTTAGCCTCCTGACAACCTAGGATTACAGACATGGGCCACTGGCACCCAGCTAAAATGTTACTTATTTTAAATTCTGTGATTTAGTTGAATGAGGAGCAAGAATGTTTAGAAAGGTAACTTTCAAATCATCTCTCTAAATAATTTGAGTTCCATTTTCATAATTCTTATTGCATTGGCTAATAACAGAAGCTCCCAAAGTAACAGACTGATCGTTCATTTTCCCCTTCCCATAAGGCACTCTTGAAAGAGAATGAGTGAGATCTACAGATATAAGTCTAAGAGAGAATATATAATTGAAAAAATAAAAAAAATTGATGACACAGGAAGACACAATCTGCCTTTCATTTTCTAAAGAAAGGAATTTCATAAAATTATTTTAATGGCAGGGCTTTTTCATCTGAAAAACAAAAAAACCCACAATATCATAATATGTTGAACAGGATCACCAACTACGTTAAGTGTGTTTAGCATTGGAGACTTTAAGAAATGAATTGATTCTGGTAAAATAATTCTTTGGGAAAACTTTCTGTTTATTAAATTTATTCATTGTAAATTTAATTTTTCTTTACATGTCACTAAATATAATATTTATATATGTATGTAAACATGCATGTATATATGTATATACATATATACATATGTATATATATATACATATATACATATGTATATATATATATGCATGTGTATATATCAGCAGGATCTGTCCAGTGAACTGCATGGTTAGGCAATTTCCTCATGGCAAGTTCATCAGACGAATGGACTTCTACAAACCTCCACACAGCTGCAATACTACTGCACGTGCAAACTTAAGTGTTCACCAGTGTAAAACAGACCTCTGTTTTATTAAAGTTTTGTATATAGAGTGTTATAATTTCATTTCGGCTTGACACAAAATGTGCCTGTTCCCAGAGATCAATGATGGCATTTATTACTACAATAATGTAGTGTAAGTCTTTATATTGAACACGTGCTCATTATGAGTTGTTCTTTCTTTCCTTTTCTTATTTTAACTTTTGGAAGTTGATCTACATTTTGATGTTGTGTTTGCCAGACAGGTACTCCACCACTTAAGTCACTCCACCAATCCTTTTTGTTTGAGTTACTTTATTCATAGATTAACAATTTTTGCACCCTGCCCAATAGAGATTATACTCTTAATTACCTGTGTCTGCCATGTAGCCCGGATCATCATTGCATTCCAATATCCCTAGCTAGTAAGGTAATATGGGCTATACTTTCCTTCCTAGACTGATTCTGAACTGAGATGCTTTCAATTTATACTTCTTTACTTATTGTTGTGAGCTCCAGTTCTGCCTACTTCTAGAATGTATGACACAAATAAATGACTCACGGCGATTTGAGTTAATCACTGGCATAAATGCTAATATAGGTGATTTGACATTAAAATATAGGGTACGTTTGAAAGTATAATTACTCTAGTTGGATATCTTGATTAGTAATTTTGTTTCACATTAAAAACAACTCTTAACCAGAATTAAAGGCTTACTTTTGCTGTTTGTCAACTTGTATTTGATTTGGGAAAATAAACTATGTCTTGCCATTGGGATAAAGGACTTTGAATGGTCTGGTGGGCTGGCTCACATCTATAGTCACTGACAGAAATCAGAAATAAATAGATCACAATTTCAACATATCCTAACCAAAAATTTAGGAAGTCTCAGTCTCAACAAATAAGTAGATCATGGTGAAACATGCCATTAATCTCAGCAACACAAAAGGCTAAGTCTCTTCCCAGAAAGAAAGACTGAAAGAGAAAGAAAGAAAGAAAGAAAGAAAGAAAGAAAGAAAGAAAGAAAGAAAGAAAGAAAGAAAGAAAGAAAGAAAAGAAGGAAGAAAGGAAGAAAGAAAGAAAGAAAGAAAGGGAGAGAGAGAGAGAGAGAAAGAAAGAAAGAAAGAAAGAAAGAAAGAAAGAAAGAAAGAAAGAAAGAAAGAAAGAAAGAAAGAAAAGAAAGAAAGAAAGAAAGAAAGAAAGAAAGAAAGAAAGAAAGAAAGAAAGAAAGAAAGAAAGAAAGAAAGAAAGAAAGAAAGAAAAAGAAAGATAAGAAAGAAGAAAGAAAAAGAAAATTATTGAGAATGAATGGTTTGGATTCAGGAGTCATGTGGCAGAGGTAGTATCTGTATTTGGTAATAGGTCTGCCTGTAGCCACTGAGGCCCTCCGTACATCTTGGCTAACTTTTCACAATTTATCTGTGTTACCTAGGTATCTGGCCCACCTGGAGGCAGCCACATTCCTCTCCTACTAGGTCACAAACTGGGATGCCTCTTGTCACACCTCCCATCTGACCAGAGGAGGGTTCCACGCCCTGAGGTCATATCCAGATTCAGTGTGGCCACACTTTTCCCCCACCTGGCCACAACTCGTCTAGTCCCTAGCCTAGATAAGTCCTGGCATGAGGTTGAGTCATCCCTTTTTCTGACCATGTCTCTCCACCGTGCATGGGAGGGGCAGCAGTTTGGTAAATAAAATACATTACCTGATTGAATACACTGTGTTAATCTCTTCATCCACTACCTAATGAAACCTATCTAATTAATATACCTGACACTTAGGAGTTTCTAGTTATGAATCTGTAGATATTTCTTCCGGTGGATAATTTTGTGACACATGTGACTTCAGTATCTACAAAGAATATGTACTCACTCATTATTTAACAATATAATTCTACCTGGAAATCTGTAGTTAACCTTAATCTTTAATTAACCTTAAAGTCTATTTGTTTGCTTTGTTTTGTTTTTTTGCTTAAAGTCATAGAAGAGTTGGTGGGACAATCTGAAAGGATCTCTGGCTTCATATTTTCTCATCACGGTGGACAATACAACCTGTGTGCCACCAACTCAGATGATGGCACTTTCAAATTCTGGAAAGCAGATGCACCTTATCATGTACCATGGCTTTTTGATTTCTTATTTTTTTAAGTGAAATTGTTACTAAGGTGTGTACAGCGAGGTGACTATTTCACAATTCATGTAATGTGTACATTTGTCTTGTAGACAATGCCATCCTTTCTTCAGGTTTCTCCCAGTTTCTGTTTTTTGTTGTTGTTGATGATTGTTTTTGTTTATGTGCATGACCTTCAGATTGATCTCAGGGCTTGGGTGCTGCCCCTGAGTTTTTGTAATCCAGGCTACTCTACCTCTTGAGCCCCAGCTCCCTTGATGGTTGTTAATTGGAGAGAAGAGTCTCACAAACTTTCTCATTCCAGCTGGCTATGAACTGTGATCATCAGCCTCCTGAGAAGCTAGGATTATAGGCCTGAGCCTCCAGTGTACACCTACTAAAATGTTGGTTTCATGCTTCCTGTTGTGTCACAATTTTCCTCGACAATACTACACATTGCCTGGCTCAAATCTGAATTGGTGGAACATGTTTGTATTTTGAGGAAGGCAAGAATAGGAAATTATGGGCCATAGGGACATATAAGATAAACAAAATCATTTGGTACATGGCATAGAGACATGTAAATTTATTGCCAGTTGACTGTGTCCTGTCTGTCTTTATTGTTAATTCTGAATGGCCTGTGAATGATGTTATACGTATCCAAATGGGCATTGGCAGAGATGTTTTCTCATCCTGTTCATAAAACAAAACAAAAACCAACCAAAAAGTAGTAGATATGAGTCCAGCAATTTCTTCTATTTAGAGACCCATCTGTCCTAGTTTCTGAAAAAGTGTCCTTTATTGAAGTGTTGCTACTGTTCTAACTACAAATATAATGAAATTTGTAGTCGTCTGTAGAATTGTATACCACAGGTGTCATTTGATTAATTCACAATGAATTCAGATATTTAAATGTTTATTTACTTTTATTGGTGGTGGAGCTTGTTCTCAGGGCCTGGGCACTCTCACTGAGACTCTGTGCTCAAATTAGTTAGCACTCTACCACTTGACTCACAGAGCCACTTCTCATTTTTGAGTTGTTAATTGTAGATAAGAGTCTTGTGGGGACTTTTCTTACGGGGCTGGCTTTGAACAGTAATCCTCAGATCTCAGCCTCATCAGTATCTGGGATAACAGGCATGAGCGACTGGCACCTGGCTTCAAATTGTCATTTTTAAAATCATGAACTGCTTAGTGCCTCTGGCTCACATATATAATCCTACCAGTATTTAGGATTATGGGTATTAGAAACAACACTAAATGTGTGTTGTTTATGATGGTTTGTATTGACATGATTTAATATTGTTTATTTCTGATTCTACAACGCTGTTATGTTTATTTTCCCCAAGGTGGGGTTGATAGGTGCTATGCAATGTTGAACCTTTGGTTGAGATGAAGCCATGTGGAAATTCTTGCCTAGAATGGCATGAAATTGAAATCCTCTTGCTGTCAGCCTCCCCATGGACCTTGGATGATAGATGTATTCCATCACATATAGTCAGATTGAGGATCATTGCAGGTAAAACTACACTAGTCTTGAACTGATGTCCCAAATAGCTAGCTTTACAAGCATATGCCTTCAAAAATCTGGTTGTATTCTGTTTCACTCTGAAGTAGTGTTTGTACATACTTAGGGAGTACAATGATAACATACTACTCGTTTAGTATATAGAGTAATCAGACCAATATAAAAAATTAGCACGTTTGTCTATTAAAACATTGAATGCTAATGTACATTGGTAACCTCCTGACTCTGGTAGTTATTTTGGAATATACCATAAACATGAGTACATTGATAATATGTACTAGAGGATTGGAAGTTGATAGAGATAGGGACAAGCTTGACTATTTGTAGTAAATATATATTTATGTATTGCTGCTCTGAAGAACACTATCATATATTCATCATGACAATACCAGACAATAATTTTCCTGCAATGTAGAATTTTCCATTTCATAATCTGCTATCTTTTATCTTCTTTTCATTCTCCTTATAAATATGAATGTTTTTCCTTTTGCTTTTAATGTTTTGAAATTATTATAAGATGGAATTAAAAAATTATAGGCTACTAAAATTATCTCATTTTGTTTGATTTTGTGATGCTAAATCATTAAGACCACGGTTTCCTGAAAGTTATGCTAGGAGAGGATATCACTAAATTTTATTCTAATTATATCTTATTATTATACTTTTATATAAGGTTTTACTGTTGCTGTTTTTTGATATAGAGTGTTGTGAAGCTGGACTGAAACTTGCTCCAGTAAAAATGCTTTATCACCCCACTGTCTCCTGTAAAAATGATTTATCACTGGGTTCTGGAGGCTCATAATTATAACTCTAGGTAATCACGAGGCTGAGACCTGAGATTTAATTCAGAAAGCCTGCACAGGAAATTTTATGAGTCTCCCCTCTCCAGTTCAGTACAAAAAGCTTGTAGTGGAACTGTGGCACAATTGGTAGAGCACTAAATTCAAGGGAAAAATGCTCGGGATTGTCATATACCCCTGAGTTCAAGCCCTAAAACACACATATACACAGACACACATTCACACACATACAGACACTCCCACACGCATTATAAATGCACAAAATCGCAGGCAATGCTGTATCTTCAATTCTTATCCAGAGATTGGAAACAGCTCACTGATTTTTGAAGTTTTTTCCTTGATTATTTTGAAAAAGGAGGATAGTTCTTGATACATAGTCAACACGACTTTAGTGAGGAATATTTTATAAATGCTTAGCTTATAAAAAGATAAGGAGCACAGTTTTTATCTTTAAATATTACATTCCTAAAACTATAGTATTTTTAAATAATAATCACTGAATTGGGCTGGGAAGGTGGCTCAGTGGTAGAGAGCTTGCCTTGCATGCTCGAGGCCCTGGGTTCGATTCCTCAGCACCACGTAAGCAAAAAGAAAAAAAGCCGGAAGTGGTGCTGTGGCTCAACTGGTAGAGCGCTAGCCTTGAGCTGAAGAGCTGAGGGACAGTGCCCAGGCCCAGAGTTCAGGCCCCACGACCGGACCCAAAAAAATAATAATAATCACTGAATTATGAGAAGACAATGCAGGACCTCTTCCCCTCTCCCCTTCCACTCTCTCATAAAATATTACAAAAGTATCAAAAGTATTCTTTTATCTTACAAGAATGTACACCTGTAAAAATGTCTGATTGTATGTGTAACGTTTGTTTTTCAATACTTGTTCTATTTTCCCACCGCTAAGTACTTGCCTTTTTGCCAGATGACATCACACAGGGGCTTCAGGAGCACAGAAGATTAGGATTCAAAACCCTAACAATGTCCTAGAAAGTAGATGTCAAAAATACATGCAAGAAGCACATGGAAGGCTGAGAGGGTCCTGAAAGGCAAAATGATTTGTGCAGGATGAGAGGAATAGTGACAAATAAGGCATGGATCTGACCTAGGAAAGTCTCCTTGAGTTAAAATCATGCCGGTTCCTAGTCCTAGCTGAGGTTGTTGGGATTTGACAATGTCCACATACGTATATAGTGATGTGGGAAGAGAGATTTAAGTCTCCACTTTATCTTTGGGATGGTCTTATGTAAGCAAGCAGCTTAGATCATTGGGCCCTGAGAGATGACACTAGCCACTAGCTCCCTCACAATGGATAGAATATAGAGTCCTGAGAACCAGGTAACTGTTAAATGACAGTCAGCTCAAGACAGTCACTTGGCCTGTGGCTCAAGAACAAGAATTGTTTTCGAAGTTCAAGAAACTCAGGTCTCAGGCATGAGAGGTGTGAGTGCCTCACTTGAAGCTGCAGACATTGGATCAGTGCCAAACCACAAATCCAGTGTCCAAGCCCTTGTTATAAGAAGAAACCAAGGGAAGCACAAGGCAACTCAGGTAAGGTATAAATAACCATCACAGGAAACCTATTTAATCTCGTCCTAGCATATACTAGAACATTCTCCTTGTGTGCTTTTATATGTATATACTGAGAAAATATTTACTGTGTAGTTTTCAATCCACTCTATTACAATTACTCAATTTGAAGTGTACTTCCATTTCCATTTTTGAAAGATTCATTCTTTTTACCACCTTAATGTGACAAGGAGTCAGCCGAGACCCTGTATATTCCTTATAATATATGGAGTCTGGACTCAGGCTTGTTGAAAATGCTAGTGATGGGCCTGGTCCGTGCCTACCAGAAAGGTGATCTCTTCTATGTTGGAAACTTCCTCCACCACTATAGACAGGTGCTGGATTTTTTTGTTTAAAAAGTAAGTGTTCCTCCCTCAAACCCACAGCTGATGAGACCCCCTGGCAGATTATTGGAATACTTGGCACCTCTCTGAGACTGTTTCACTGGGGACTTATCACAGGAGCTTGGCTTGAGACAAAGAAGTGCACACCCTGGCTAATTTCTTAGGACTGGGCTGCCAGAATATTCCATTTTCCTCAGAAGCTAGTGGAGCCTTAACAGTTTGCTAAGGCTAAGACTAAATGCATGAGCCAGTGGCACCCAACATCCACCCTCGCCTAGGAAATCACTATCTTGGAGGCCTTTTAAGGAATTGAAAGAAAGGACAAAACTTGAACTTGAGTTTGGGGCCTGAGTGCTGTCCCATGGGTGCTCAGAGATAGCACTCTACCATTTGAGCCCCAGATCCAGTTCTGGCCTTTGGCTGGTTAATTGAATATGTGTCTTTAGAATTTTACTGACTAGACTGGTTGAAACTGTGATCCTCAGATCTCACCCTCCTGATTAGTAGGATTTCAGGCATAAGCCATTTTGTATATATTTGGAAAGGTGCATATAAGCCTCTTCACAGAATTTCCATGAAACTCTATAGATGTATCTCTACTTTTTGTCTGTCATGTTTACATTACCATGTGGGACTTAGCTAGTCCCATGTATGTCCTGTTCATAAAAGGAGAAGCATAGAGTTAACTTCCTTCTCTCGTCCCATTGGTACAGATACATCTACCATAACTGAGAGGAAGATGAACAAATGAAAAAGTAAGTAGACATTGGCACGAAGAGAAGTTCTGTCCTTGAAAAATGAGTATCTTTCAATTTTCTGAATCAAAGTCAGCTTTGTACACCAGTTGTGATTTTCACCAGGAGGTTGAGGCTTGGCACTTTAGTGGATAGCAGATTACACAGTAGTGGATGTGGTTGTGGTTTTGGACTCTCATGGATGACAGGGAGGATTGTGTGTAGCAAGTCAGATCCAGTGGGGAAAAACCTTTGCCTATCACAGGGAGAGTTTTGGAGGATTATATTTGAGAAACTACTTCTTTTGTGAAAATTCCGTACAGAGGAGTTACAATTACATGAGGAAGGTAATGAGTACATTTCTTATCCAGCATTGTTGCCTCCTCTTTTGTTTCCACTTACCATCCCTTCCCATCTCTCCCACCCCTGTTATCCCATGCGAAAGTTTTAAAGTCCGTTTTTCGACACAACGTCTTGTACAACTCATTGTTGTAATGGTTCCACCTGTATCCCTAATTAAACAATTTCTTTTTTCCTTTCCCTCCAGATATTATACCAACAATAAATACAGTGAAAAGACAGGTTATATCATGGAGGGAGAAACATACAAACAACAAGAAATCATCTTATAAATATGTTAGAATAATAGCAAGAAAAAAAAACTATTTGATTCCTTATCTTGGCGTTCATTTTGCCTAACATCAACTTATCTGAACTTTTCTGCTTGTCTCAGACATATACTAGTTAATACAAATGAGGGAAACCGTGGTACCTATGTTTCTTTGGGCCTGGCTTACTTCACTTAATATAATTTTTTCCAAGTCTTTTCATTTCATAACAAATGGGGCAATGTCACCCTTTGGTTTTGAGGAACATCTTTCTTGCAGGAGTCTCTTACACTTCCCAACATGCAAGTCCTGCCAAATTGCAAGTTCTGACAGAAAGGGTCCATGGTAGAAGTCATAGGATGGGGAAGGCAGACTCTTATTTTCCTTGTCAGCAATCGTTTGTTCCATCTTCACTATGTGGATGGACTTCTAGCCTGATGATTTCAGACCTCCTCTTCCACTTACATATTCTTCTGGACCCACTGGAGCAACGCATGACCCGTGAGACCAAGAAAAAGAGCAAGAAGTCCTTGTTTAGATGTCTCAGAGCTCGTTAGTAGGGATGACACTTGGGTCTCTAGGGATGGGCTTGATTGGCCGAGTCCTTAGTATTACCCAGCTTGGCAAAATGTTCTTTTATGGATAATCTCTGCTAGGTAATGTCTTTTCTCATTTTGAAAGAAATTGGACGAAGCCACTCATTAGGAGATAGCCTCTCATCAGTATTCAGTCCATACTCAAGTTCTACAGCTTCCCCCATTAGATCTTCATAGAAGTTTAGTCATACCTTAACTTCTAGAGTCCACTCTATGGTTCCTGTACCTATTTCCATTCTCAGGTTTGCGTTACCGTGGAGGAGTTCCTGCTGAAATACAGGTAAAGAACCCACCAGAGATGTTGCTTATAGTGACTGATGGAGATTGGAAGCCATCACTGGATTCCAGAGAGCATGTGAACATAGAGGGTTGTTTCAATTTGTAGAAAGGCCAAAACAGGTTTTCAGTCTTGTGGACATTCCACTGGTTCTGATCCCCATATGTGATGCAGGTGTACCTGCACATACCACCGAAGAAGAAGATGTCTTCCACTGATGTTCACAATTCACCTAGATCGCCTCCAAACCAGTCAAAAAACACTGGTCTTAGTGTGCAGAATAAATGTGTGTTAATGGAAATGATCCCAGTCTATGTTCAGGAAAACCAATAAGTGAGGTCCAAAATCTAAATTCAGTTGAGGAAAGGGAATCTATCCTCACAGAATATCCAGACCAATCTGTCCTGATGCAGGGGATAAAATTTCCAATTGAGAAATTAATTTCTGTCCCTCCTTCCACTAAGGAAGAAAATCCTGTCTTTAATGAGATTCCTTTGAGGACTCTGAGGCAGAATTTCTGCCAGAAGATTACTTAGAGGCCATTCTAGGTTTAGAGATTCCTTCCCCTCTTCCTGGGAAATCTTTATTTTTCTTTTTGTTTCTGAGTGTTGTAAGATGTTCATTCTATTTATATTTCTAATGTTATTAAAATGTCAACGTTTATGTTATACAATTTTTTAAATTTTATTTTATTTGTGAACATACTGTACAGAAGGGATACAATTACATGGGCAAGATAATGCATACATTTCTTAACAAGCATTGCAACCTCCTCCTTTGTTTACCCTTCACCTCCCATTGGAACCCTAATTTTGTTTTTTTTTCAACCTACAATCTAAAGCACCATACATATGTGTTCTGTGTGTGGGAAAACACAGAGTGACAGGGGGCTGTACAAGAGAGCCTACTGAATATAATGGGAACTGTTAAATGCACAGGGAGTGGCAAGGAAGCCAGGGCATACCTGCATGGGGAGATAAGGTGGCTGCAAAAGCTCTAGGACAGGGGGAGGAAGATAAGGGATGGGAAGTGGAAACAAAGGAGGAGGTTACAATGCTTGATAAGAAATGTACTCATTATCTTGCCCATGTAATTGTAACCCCTCTGTACAGTATTTTCACAATAAAAATTTTTTCATCAAAAAAAAATCTCTAGACTTAAGAGATCAGATGTCCTAGAAAGCTGTCTGTCAATTGGGAAAAATGCTACAATGCTTATAGTGGTATGTGAAACTCCCTTCCAACAGTGAGTTCAAGTCTGTATACATATTCATTATGCTTTGGGAAATATAGAAACATTTGGCTCCAATAATATCAAAAATCTAATTAGGATGGAAAGTATTTGTCAAAATACATGGGAAATACCTGTGTGGAAAGTAAAAGCCATCATCAATAGAAGAAAGAAGGCTTATATCGATGGACAAAATCAGGAAGGAAAAACCATAATTAAATCAGTTATATGTAAATACATGTTATGTTCTTTATATTATATATAGTATATTATATGATATATAAGATTGAATATGATTTTTCATACTACAAGATCATTTAACATTTTCACTAATGTTTTTCACAAAACATTACTGTAAGCCATTATTGGAGAAAGTGGTAATATAACAGATTAAAATTATATGAAAATGTATTTGTATGTTTCTAGATATAACATTATAAATAGATGAATTAATATATAAAGATATTTGTATATCTGTCTATGAAGTAAATATAATGAAACTCACTACATTATATATACTCAAGCAGCTTTGAATTAAGTACATGAGACTCAGGACTCTAATCTTAGTGATTTGGGAAGCTGGGTTCTGAGTTTTATTCTCTCTTACCCCCATGGCATTAGATTTTGAGAGGAGGCCTAGCCCTGCGGTGTAACAGAGCCACATATGCAGTGGGATCATACTCCCTAACCCCAGAGGAAAGTCAGTACAAATCAGGACAAGCCTGTTATTCTATGACGGTCTACTCAGTTCCTGTACCAAGATGACCATCTGTAGAACATTAGATTGAAAGTTGGCGTTCCCTCCAAAAGTGTTTCTAAGTATGTTGAATTCAAACTTATTTCCCTTCCAAAGCTGCAAATACATAGAAATATGCAAGGGCTTAAGTGAGATGGACAAAGACTTACAGATACATAAAATTATATATAATTACACACACACACACACACACACACACACACACATATATATATATATATATATATATATATGTCTGATTTTTTTAAAGGAAATGGAAATATACACAGTGCAGCAGGGAGTGGGTGATAGTTTGGTTGCCGAATCGTGGAATGCACTCCAGGGCATTGGAGACACCTGGCTTGGAGAAATTGGGTGGGGATGGGTGTTCTCACAAAGCTTAAATATTGGTAATAACTTCTATGATGTTATAGCCACCTTTCCACAGCAGCAAATAGGTGTCAGGCACTGATCTTGCCCTGAAGTGGACTCAGAGACACAGAAAGGCACAAAGAATGAGAAAGAATGGCTGCTAGCCACCTGACTTCAGCTTGAAGAGCTGTCCTAAAAAGAAGCTAGGATAAATTCAGCTGGAGAAGGCTTATCTACATGGAAGGCTCCTGAGCACTAAGTACCAGACACTATTACATGTGTTGGAGAAACAGAAGTGAATGTGGCTCTCTCCTCACCAATTCCATGCTGAAAAGGAAACCAGAAATCATAATGATAATTTCTACAAATCACAGACATGACATTTGTGGATTTGTAGCAACAACTTTCCTGCGGCTGAGATAGTTAACCTGAGAGCCATCATCTATGCAATTATCTAGAAGCAGGTACTCCAGGCAGTAAGATCAGCAAGTACAATCCTATTGATGGGAATGGATGTCACTTGCTTCAGAAAAGGTAAACAGCACTGACATGCTTCCTTGTGAAGTAAAAATAGAAAAGTACAATGAAAAAAAAAGATTAAAAATGAAGATATGAATAAATTAGATAGGTATGGGATGCTGTGGGTTACAAGAAGAAAATTTCTGATGTTATTCTAAATCTGATGTCCCACTGGATCGAAAGTGCTCAAATAGTAGGTAGACACATCTGATTCACTTAGAGAATACTTTTAAAATGTGGTTCTAGCCGGGCTCTGGTGGCTCATAACTGGAATGCTAGCTACTAAAGAGGCTGATACCTGAGGATCAAGTTTGAAGCCATCCCAAAGAGGAAATTTGGAAATACTGATCCCCAATTAACCACCAAAAATATGGACGTGAAGCTTTGGTTCAACTGGTACAGTAGTAGGCTTGAGATAAAAGAAACTAAGGGACAGCACTCAGGCCCTAGGTTCAAATCCCTGGACTTCATAAAACAAGCTACGAAATAAAATTTGGTTCTCAGTCATTCATCACTTAGCTTTCTAGTTCAATATAATTCGTATGAACCTTGGAAATTATATCCTTCCCAAATACTCTCCCCTGATATTCTGCTTCATTACCAGCTTTCAAAGCCCTGGCATCAACAATGTCTCCTCCCAGTTAGCATAGTAGTCTACAACTGGAAATTAGAAGATATATTTTTATTAATCATCAGAATTCTGATCATCTGTCCACACACATCAAATGAGTACTAGCCACATTCCATCATTCTGAATATATTTTATGGTGCAAATACCGTACAGTGGGGTTACAATTACAGGAGCAAGGTAATGAGTACCTTTGTTATCAAGCAGTGTTGTGTCCTCTTTTGTTTCCCTTTCCCATTCCTTCCCATCTCCCCCTCCAACCTCCCCTTTCCCCCTGCCCCGCAACAAAGTTGTAAAGTTCATTTTTCAATATAAGATCTTGTATAACTCATTGTTGCAATGGGTCCACCTTTACCCCTATTTAAACAATTTACTTTTTCCCTTCTCCACAAATTATACCAACATTAAGAACAGTGAAAACAGGGGTTAAACCGTGGGGGAGGGACATACAAACAACAAAGAAATCATCATATCAATACTTTAGAAACAATAGCAAGAAAGAAAAACCATTTGAGTCCTTATATTGGGGTTCATTTCACCTAACATCGACTTATCTGACCATTTCTGCTTTTTTCAGACATATACTAGTTATTGCAAATAATGGAAAGCTTGGGACCTATGTTTCTTTGGGCCTGGCTTACTTTACTTAATACAATTTTTTCCAAGTCTTTCTATTCCCTACATCAACAAATTGAAAATAGCTGAAATCAACAATTTAATGAGACATCTGATCCTCCTTGAAAAAGAGCAGCAAGATAAATCCTAATACAGTACACAGAAGAAATAATTAAAATTAAATCAGAATTAAACGAATTAGAATAAAAAAAATAGAAAGAATCAACAAAACAAAGAGTTGGTTCTTCGAAAAATTAACAAAATTGACAGACCCCTAGCAAATCTTATCAGCAAAATAAGAGAACACATCCAAATAATTAAACTCATATATTAGAATGGAAACATTACCACAGAAAAAGTCAAAATTCAGAACATTTATTGGAATACTTCTCAAACCTTTATTCTAATAAGTTTGAGAACTTGGCAGAAATGGACCTTTTCCTAGCAAATATCGACATGCCAAAACTAAACCAAGATGAGTAAAACAAACTTAGCAGGCCCATATGAAGCATTGAAATAGAAAGAGCAATAAGAGACCTTCCATCTAAGAAAAGCCAAGGACCAGATGGATTACAGCAGAATTCTAAAAGGCCTTCAAAACAGAGATCACACCAATACTGCTCCAACACGTCAATGAATTTGAAAGAGAAAGTCCACTATTCTGAATATTTTTAATCCCACTTTGAGTTAATAAACCTTAATGACTAAAAACTAAAGAATAGTTAGGCAATTAATTTAATAGTCATCATTCTCCCACCCAATCTCGTAACGTGAGTTATGTGATTTTTTTGTTTCTTTGTATGTTCCTCCCCCACGGTATAACCCCTGTTTTCACTGTATTTTATGTTGGTGTCCTCAATCTTGTGGGAAAAAAACCAAATGCTTAATTATAGATGAAGGTTGTTGACCCATTGTAGCAATGAGATGTACAAGACACTATGTTGAAAAACGAACTTTACAATTTAGGCAGAGAGGGGGAAAGGGGAAGTGGAAGAAGTGTAGTACTGGAGGTGGGAGGGAATGGATGGTAGGGGAAAAACAAAGGAGGAGGTAACAATGCTTGATAGGAAATATACTCATTACCTTGCTCATGTAACTGTAGCCAATGTACAGTACTTTTACAATTAAAAAGCATATTTACAAAAGCAGAGACTATAAGAAAGTTTGCACATGATGCCTTCTAACTATAATACTCTCAAGGAGTAAGGTTTTCATTTATCTAGTACTGAGGAAATGATTTTCAGAAATGGCAGAGGTAAAAGTTCTTATACAAATCACATTATCATGAGGTACAACCAGGATGCCTAGATCAACTTTCCAGGAAAAATAAAAACAATGAATGAAATGCAACTAATACTTCTAAAACGAGCCAGTTGGTGGTAGTTCATTCTTGTTACCCTAGCTAATTAAAAGTCTAAGATGAAAAGATCTCAACAGAAAGCCTGGTCAGGAAGAAAACTTTCCTCTTTGCAACCAGCAGACAGGAAGCATCAGCTCTGTGCCTGAAGCCCAGCAGGACAGCCTCTGCCCACAGACATCCAGACACACAAGACCACCCCCACCTAAAATATTATCAAACACATTCGAATAATATATACTATTTGGGAGATAATATTTGAAAGATGTATCAAAAATATTTCTCTGAGTTCCAGTAAAAAAAAAAAGGCAGAGTGAAAGAGGAAATATATACTCAATGACTGAAGGGTAAGTTACCGACCAGAATGATGATAATGGGGCTAAAAGCCCATTTGGTAAAACGCACTCAAGGATCTTTCTTCACATATTGTCAGATAGCGTGAAATGTGAGATTGTTGAATGCAAGGAATGTGTGTGAGCACTTAGCTTGTAAAAGTAATAATGAAAAGCTAGGCACTGTAAGCTCAGGCATGTAAAACTAGCTACTCAGAACCCTGAGATATGAGGATCTCAGCTCAAAGCGAACTTGAGAGAAAAAAAAAAACTCTTACCTTCAGTTAACCAGTAAAAGGCAGAAAGCGGAGTTGTGCTTCAGATGGTAGAGTACTAGCATCGCATACAAAGCTAAGGGACATCCAGGCCCTGAATTCAAGCTCAGTACTGGCTCTCATACACAAAAGAAACCATGACAACACCACAGGATATGCATATGTTAGCAAGGGATGTAGATGAATGGGTTGATAACAGCATTTACCTCAATTTTAGTCTCAAACATTCTGTACAGCATAGCCCAGTCTGAGAAAAGCCTTAGGTGAAATCTTTCCTCAAAACCAGCAGATTCATCCTCATTTCCATCTGCACATTTATGACATACACACACAGAGAAAAGTCTGTATTTTTCTATAAATTTTGAAATAGATAACCATACACTTATGATTCAGAATTTTTTGCCATTGTTTAGGTTTCATAGAGATCACAATATATCCAGGGTCTGGCTCATTCTTGTAATCTTAGCTACTCAGGAGGTTGGGATCTGAGGATCACAATTTGATGCCAACCCAAGCTAATACATCCTCAAGATTCTTATCTTCAATTAAGTAGCAAGAATTGGAGATGTGGTTCAAGTGGCACAATGACAGCATTGAGTAAAATAATCGAAGCAAGATTTCCAGACCCTCAGCTCAATCCAGAGTACTGGCCCACTAACATTCCAAAAGCCAAAAACCCCTGAAAGACTAAACCAAAATTATGTCACAATATTTTTTTAAGTTTCGAAGCAAAATCCAATGAGGCAACATAGCTTTTGGTTTGTTGAATATTTGGTGGTAAAAGCACAAATCCAACAAATGTTTGTGACATAAAACCAAATAAAAATTTCTCAGTAAAGAATTTTCCTCCTGCCCCCCCACCCCCTCTGTGCAGTATTTTCACATGAAAAATAGAATTCCTGTTGCCTCATATTCTCAATGGTATTTTTTATTCTGTTTGAGATTTCATTCATATTGATTTTTGACTTAGTATTTTTCTGATGACAAATATGATTCTGAGCATTTTTGTATATTTATTTGCCATCTATATATCTAACTTTGTGCGATGTATGTTTAGATTTGTCTATTTACAATTTAAAAAAAAGAATTTTCCTTAGTATTCACTGGGACCCCTGACTAAGAGTTTTTTATGCTTTTTGAAAATAAGTTATTTTTCAGTAAGTGAAATAGTATAAACCTTTATTGTCAGTGTGAGCTCCAAGAAAGTGAATGTAAAATTAAAAGCACACAACATTACACGTTTCTATGCCTCTAGTGAGACACTACAAACCTGTAATCATGTTGCTTCTATAAAGGATAAGGGGGATGCTCAGCATCACTGGTCATAAAAGAAATGCAAATCAAAACAACATTGAGATTCCACCTTACCCCAGTTAGAATAGCCATTATCAAGAGAACAAATAATAACAGATTTTGACCGGGATGTGTCTAAATGGGAACACTACTACACTGTTGGTGGGAATGGAGGGCAGTATGGAGGTTCCTCAAAAGACTAAACATAAAACTACCCTAAAATCCAACGATCCCACTTCTCAGCCTTCAACCAAATAATCTCAAACTAGACCACAAAAAGATACCAGCACAACTATGTTCACTGCAGCATTGTTTACCATAGCTAAGATATGGAACCAACCCAGTTGCCCTTCAATAGATGAGTGGATCAAGAAAACATGGTATATTTAAACAATAGAACTTTATGCTTCTGTCAGAAAGAATGACATTGTCACTTTCATGAGTAATTGCAAAGACTTGGAAAAAATCATATTACGTGAAGTAAGCCTAGGACAAAGAAACATAGGCTCTATGATTTCCTTCATTTGCAACAATTAGTATTAGTCTGTTAGTCCTGACAGAGGATTATAATAGTTCAAACACTATAAACATATGTATGACCATGCAAAATGATGCTAATTGAATGCCAAGATATTGAAACAGCAGGTCTTCTTTTGTTTAGTTGTCAACCTTGATGTAGCCCATGTACTGTAGCTAGTTCTTTCTTCTTACTTTATTTCATTTTTTCTTTTCAAATTTGTTTTATCCCTGGCAATTCCTGTCTTTGATTCTAGTACCCTCCATTCTATATATGTATGTATCTGATTGGGGAAAGGGAAGGGAAATAACAAAATGCTGAAAGAAGTACTAAAGATGACCCATTGCATCAATGATACTCAGGGTACACTATGGCGGGAGTGAACTTTACCACCTTGTGGGTGTTTGGGGAGGAAGAGCGGAGGGAAGAGATAGAGGGAGAACAACAATGGAGTGGGTAACAATTTTTTAATGAGAAATATAACTTACTCATGTAAATATAACCCCTCTGCATAGCATCTTTGAATAAAACAGATTTTTAAAAATATAAAAATTAAAAATTTTTTACATAAAATGTCAAGCTGACACCAACAGAACTTCTGAGTTCATGTCAAAGAGTTTTCAAGGAGTTTCAAGAATCTAGTACTAAGTATATATACCCAAAATTAAGTGAAAATGAGAAAAGTAGCTCTTTTTATTGTACTATATGAATGAAGGAAAATTTATTTTTGTTTCTGTTAACTTAGCACTCCTCTTTGTGATCTGCATTGTTCCCAAGTCAAACTAATCTCTTGTCCTTATCTTTCTTTGGTATATAGCTTTGGTATTTAATCTGAGATATAATCAGTATTCTTTGTTCAAATTGGTGGCCTAGGAGAGAGTCGCTCATTTCTGGGCAAGAAGTTAGATGGGGGGGGGGGGGAGTTTCCAGGACATTTGCTGTGGCTTCTCTCACACAGCTCATTGATGAAGTTAGGAGTTTGAGAAAGTGACTGCTAATTAAGTGCCTCTTACTAATAAGAATTATTGGTAGACAGACTAAAGCTACCAGCACATCTATGTTTATTGCAGCATTATTTACCATAGCTAAGATATGGAACCAAACCTGATGCTCCTCGGTAGATGAATGGATCAAGAAAATGTGGTATATACACAATGGAATACTTTGCCTCCATCAAAAAGAATGACATTGCCCCATTTGTTAGGAAATGGAAAGACTTGGAAAAAATTATGTTAAGTGAAGTAAGCCAGGCCCAAAGGAATAAGTCCCATGGTTTCCCTTATTTGCAATAACTAGTATATTTTTGAGACAAGAAGAAAAGGTCAGAAAAGTTTATGTTAGATGAAATGAACCTGAAGATAAGGATTCAAATGCTTTTTCTTTCTTGTGATGGTTTCTAACATATTTATAAGATGATTTCCTTGTTGTTTTGTATGTCCCTCCTCCATGGTATAACCCCTGATTTCACTGTATTTGATGTTGCTATAATTTGTGGAGTGGAATGGGAAAAAATAGTTTAGTTAGGGATACAGGTGGACCCATTGCAACAATGAAATGTACGAGTTGCTATGTCGAAATATGACCTTACAACTATGGCTGGGGTTGGGGGTGGGTGGGAGATGGGATGGGATGGTAAGGGGAAACAAAAGAGGAAGAAACAATGCTTCATATGAAATGCACTCATTACCTTGCCCATGTAATTCTAACCCATCTGTACGACATATTCAGAATAAAAAAAGTTAGAATTTGAAAACATATTTGATAATAAATAGAATAGAAAAAACGTTGTTTGCTAATTTTTTTATCACTACATATCTTTTTGTTTAAGTATAAATCCCAGACTTACTCTAAGGGCCTAGAATAAGCAAAATGGCTTCTAGAGCTTAGATAATTTCTTTCCACAGAAAATGACAGCAACAGAAGGAAACCTGAGCCACAACCTGCAGAAGGAAGAGAGAGTTAAATGTCTCCTTAATTCTTAGCTTTCAATGCTCAATGAGGAACCCTCAGTACAGAGGACAGGTTAAGGACCTAACAATTCCTGTGCTGTTCTATCATAGGAAGCAGACACCACTATCACATCACTCTATAGGTGACACACCTGAGTGGTGATATTGACTGTGCCTGAGAGGGTCCAGGAGAGCTCTGTCATGGTCACTGGAGACTCGGGATTGCTCTCTAAGAGAATGACATAGAGGAAAGTAGTCACAAGGCCTGAGTCTGGGTTTTGTCAGACTTAGGTGATTTGTAACAGGCACTAATGCCTTCTGACTAAGAATGTGAATATATCATCAGAGTCCAGCACACAAATTTATTTTAAGTGTTAGCTTGCACCATTTAGTTTTTTTATTGTGAAAATACTGTACAGAGGGGTTACAATTATATGGGCAAGAATGAAAGCCAACATTAATACCCTCTGGACATAGTCTCATCAATATTTATTAGTTAAAAAGTTATTAAATCAAGTTCATGATGAGGAAAAACCCAAATGTAAACCAAATTTCAGGGGAATTTACAGAAAATGTTGTTCTCTACATGTCAAATGTGTCAAATTATTAAAACTTAATGAAGCTGCGTAAGTTAAGTTGATTTCTTTTGTTCTACTGTTGCAACTTTCTTTTACATTTCAACTACTTAATAAAAAGAAGGTAGGCCAAGCACCACCAGTGGCTCACATCTAGCTGTAACTCTAGCTATTTAGAAGGCTGATAACTTAGGAAAGTGGGTTGTAGCTACGCAAGGCAGGAAAATCTGTGAAACTTTTATCTCCAATTAACAGTTCAAAATACAGAAGTGGAAGTTTGGTTCAAGTTGTAGTGTGTCAGCCTTGAGTAAAAAAGCTAAAGGTCACTTCCTTGAGTTCAACTCCCAGTATAGACACACACACACACACACACACACACACACACACACACACAACCTATCTAAAAATAGCCACTGACCAGGAAACAGAAACAAATTAATATTTTTCTTTATTTTTTTTCATTTTTGTTATTTTTTTCATTTATCTCTATTTAGAAAGTTAATGGGGGCATAGAAATGGAGGGACAAAAGATGAACATATGCAGCAGTGGTACTCAGTCGAGAGTATGTTGAAAGTGCAATATGAAACTTGTTGGTCGGGAAGGAAAGGAAAACTGGAAGAGACGAAGGGAAGTGTGATATTGCCCAAGAAGAAATGCACTCATGGAAGTAGAGCAGTGGCTCAAGATGAGTGCCATTCTTCAGCAAAAGGGCTCAGGTACAGTGCCCAGGCCCTGGGTTAAGCCTCATGACTGACTATAACAAAAACAGGGACAAAAGAAATGTAGTCATTAACACACTTATGTAACAAAACCCTCTACATCACAATAATAATAAAATAATAATAATAATAATGAATTTATTTAAAAAAAAATCAGTGAGAGAGAAAAACTGAGAGAGCAAGTGACGGGCTGACATTTCCAAAAAGAAATATCTAACTTAGATGACTATAACCTCTGTGTAGATCACCTTTATAATAACAATATAAAAGAAAAAAACAGAAATATAGCGCTGGAGGCATAAAACAAATGGAAGAAGATTAGACTAATATGGGATACCAAGTTCAA